>NC_139959.1:24096241-24266850 GCF_963454915.1 Gymnoscopelus microlampas
ATAAAAGGAATAAGGAAATAAATAGGAAAAAGCAAGCACAAGTACTGTAAGTTATTGTGGAGGCAGCAGTGAAAAGGGATGTGAACCACTCAGTCAATGTGTCAGAGACATTTACCAATAAGTTGGTTTTGTTTTATTTTTATTTTTTGCAATTAACTACCGCCATCGTGTTATGTGCGTCTGAGCCCTAATGTTTCAAAGCCGTAACGTTTCAGAGGTAAAAGGCAACGAGAGACTTTTGGAAAAAAAGCTTGACAGCCGCATGTCAGAGAGTGGTGGGGCGCGAGCGAGACAGACTGTCATAGGGGTTCAAGAGAGAAAAGCCGTTGGATAATGAGCAGATGTCATGATATTTCGCTTCAGAGGAGAGCAAAAAGGGGTTCAACATCCAGCGTGCTCAATCTGCACATGAGAAGATCTCTCCACAGCTGCCAGACAGGTGACTGGTGGGGAGTTACAAAACAGGTAGATGCTGAGTGCGGGATTATCAGTGCAAATAATTTGCTTGCAGGGGTTTGCTGTTACCCGAGGCGCATTGTGTGAGATGGTGGCCATGGAACAGGGAATTGGAATTGAAAGGAAGCGTGCATTTGATCATGTGTAACATGCACAGGGGAGAGGCTGCATATATAGACACATATGGGGAACATAAATACTCATTCACACAAACATAATGCCATTTATCACTATCACAAAAGCCTCTGTAAGCACAAGACTATATATGCTTGACCAAGCAATCAAAAGTTCAATGACATTTTGAAATCCATTATTTAACTGTATTGATATGGCCTTGAACTTAAGCACTACACATTACAATTTCTTTCCTGGGAAAAAGAACATTATGCACTCCATGTTTTGCATTCTCCCTGTTTTGCACTAGGCTCTTACATACTGCATTAGCTAACAAAGGGGAGCTGAAATGGCACTTCAAGATGTCAGGAAAAAGCAGGCAAGCTACTGTACCAGCAAAATACACAAATACCGTTTTTGTTAAGTGGATTTATTTACTAATGAATGCAGCTCTCAGCCACCGCACCGTGTTCCAAGGAAGGCTGCTCTACATGGAACCTGAGTATGTAAAGCAATATCTCGCTGAGTGGCCCCACTTTCATCTGAGATGCAGGATCCAGGATCCTGCCAAATAAGAGCACCGGCTCTGCACTTCTTCTTTTAAGATGTATTTTTTTTCTCCTGCCTTTATTGATAGACACAGTGTAGATAGACATGAAACAGGGAGAGAGAGAGTCGAGGAGTGGCATGTATTAATGTCCACCGGGCATGGGAATTGAACCCAGGGCTCGCTGTCAGGCATCAGATCCTCTGTGGTACACAGCTTACCATTGGGACATCGGCGCTCGAGGCTCTTTACACTTCAAACCACCCAACGTTCCTATATACAGTACAGCATGTGCACTTTCACATACTGGGTGCTTATTCGATACTCTACCGCAGCATCCCCTACAGCACGTGGCTGTGCTCTGCATTGGAGACCGGCACTGAACTGCACTTCAGTCAACCTTTTCACCAAAAGTGTGAGAGTGTGTGGTTGATTCAGTGTGTAGAAAGATGAGCACCTTCATGCAGTTGCTATAGCATCTTGATCTTCACAACAGACAAAACGCGCAGATGGATTAATACATATAACCATGCCACTTCCATAAGAACCTTCTGGCAATAGTTACATTTTTTTTGCAAATACACATAGAATCGACGGAACAATACACACACACACACACACACACCCACCCACCCACCCACCCACCCACCCACCCACACACACACACACACACACACACACACACACACACACACACACACACACACACACACACACACACACACACACACACCTTATAGGCCTACAGTAGGCCGGCTGCCTCTTGCAGTATTTCTTGTACTAAAGCTGTCAGTGGTACGTACTGTATATCATTGGGAAGACTGTCAAACACAGTGGAACTGACGTGCCAAATACTGATAATGCAGAGCCCCGGTCTATGACACTTTGGGGTCAAAGCCATGGGATTTTAGGATGTTGATCGTTTGGATTAGCAAGCTGTAATAAAAGAAAATTGGTTTACACTCGTCCCTGTGCCGTCTTTTTGTGATCATGTTCTTTTGTGACCATGATTGCTACTGATGTGATTAATTTATTCATGAGATATTGAGATACTTCATGGATCATACAACAACATTGCAGATAGAGCAACATTATGCCATAAACTGTTAGTCCGTCATAGTCTAGTCATCATAGTCTGTTGTCAATTAAAAACATCCATAATACATCTTAACACATTCCATGCCAGAGTTTAATATCATAATGTACTCACCACTGCCAGCGATTTATTGTTGTTTTTTAGTTTTTTTCACCTCGCCACAGACCTCGCTATATACCTTATGACCACACGTTCAACTGTTTGTAGACACACAGGGTAGTTGTGTGAGTGGCCCAGAGAAGAAATTTTCAATCGGCGACATTCCGTTTTGCAGTAGTCGCAGTTTCAAAAAAACGTTTTAAACAGCGTTCAGTGCGGAGAAAAACAACACCGAGATAATGGCGATTTAGCGGAAGCTTTAGATCGGCGGCGGATGGGAACGAAAATCTTTGATTGACATTCATTTCCGTTTCCGGGTGTAGTGCTACAATGAAATGTGTCACTGCGAGAGACTGCTACAATGAAATGTGTCACTGCGAGAAAAAAAATAAAAAAAGACCACTTCGCGTAGATCTACGCGACTGGCACGCTGCGCTGTTATTTAGGTTCACGTAGATATATGCGATTGGCACGCGATGTCTTAAGATAAAAATCATGAAATCTTAAAATCTTAAAATAAGGAGAGACCACGGGGAACTATCCACTAGATATGATATTTCACTTTCCCTATAGCCCATATTGCACATGGCATCGTAAACAAAGAGAACAGAGTTTGTGTGTGTGCGTGTTTGCGTGTTAGCGTGCGTGTGTGCGTGCGTGCGTGTGAACATGTGAACATTTATGTATATTTGGGGGAGAATGAGGTTATGAGTCCATCACGAGTGGTGTGCTTCTACAGTACATGGGACACGAGTGTGTCATACAGCTGTCTGGATACTTAAGTTAAGATAATAAATAGATACAAATCAAAAAGATATAAGTGGTTTTGATCACAAAGCAATTATTTCCCTCAAGAGCTTCAAACAAACAAACAAACAAACAAACAACTCAGCAATTCCACCAAGGCTTTCCACGCTGTGAGTGAGCTGTTGCAACTGCTGCAATGTGGCCATGTTTACTGTAAGTAATTGTAAAACTCTCCAGGATGTCAGTGCCTGGAGACTGCCTCATGTCCTCCTCCTCAGTACTGGCTTTCTTGTATGCCGTGCGTACACTGTTCCGTGGAAGAGGAACACATTTCCTTTTGCAAGGAGAGACGTGTTTGATCTCCCACCATGACAGAGCTCTCCTAACTCTTTCATATGTTGACAGGCAGAAACGGCCACAGTGGCACGAAAACATGAAAGAACATCGTACCTACTGAAATACAGACATACAAAAATACTAAACAAAAAAAAACGAACAAATCCTGAAAAAAAGAGGGAAGGAAATTGTAAGATGACCACTACCTGTAGGACAATGTATACTTCTGTCACACATCCTTTTGTCTCACATCGATGACATTTGATAGCGGGTTAATGACAAATCACTGCTCTCAAAAAGTCATTCTGGCCAAGGCCTTCACAATTGTGCTTCACACTTCTATCTCTATCTATCTATCTATCTATCTATCTATCTATCTATCTTCTTTCTATCTATCTATCTATCTATCTATCTATCTATCTATCTATCTATCTATCTATCTATCTATCTATCTATCTATCTATCTATCTATCTATCTATCTATCTAGTTCCCATTCTAAGCATTATGTTGTGCTGTAAGTTCACTGCACTATTGTTCCTGACATCTGACATCATACTGTACAGTACACAATACACGCATGCATGCACACACTGCGCGCGCGCGCACACACACACACACACACACACACACACACACACACACACACACACACACACACACACACACACACACACACACACACACACACATGCATGCACTCAGTCACGCATGCACACACACACACATAAAACCTCTCCACCACTCTTGACCTCATCTCTATGGCGACCTTCTGCTGGCTGAGTCCGGCGCATCAAATGTCCCCCTCTTTGACCCTCTTTGCCATGCAGAGCTCGTAATTGTCACTCGCTCAAGGCTTTTAAAACCATCAAAGGGCTTCTCTACTGCGTATCCGGGGCCCCATGACAGTGCATGACAGTATATCTTGTCTCTCATCACAAATGCATGTGGACCTGTCAGAGACGCAGACCGCCTCAAATGCTAATCCGTACCCTCCCGAGGGTTGGCCATGCAGTTGTCGAATTGGTTGGGGGGGGGGGGAGGGAGATTATGATGCAATGCCTGTCGCTGACCTCATGCCTGCAGCATACTCCAAACGACGCCAACCGTTTTCTGGCTTCGGTAGAGGATGAAAGTGTTTTATTGCTATGAATAATCAAAGTTGTACCCCCCCAAACTCAGTAGCTACTAGCAACACCGCTCGAAGCTCACTCTGGCGCTGAAGCATTGTTTTCAGCGCTGGAACAGGTGGTTTTACCACCCGGATCTCACTCCGACACACTGTGGCAAATGTGTCACCGAAGTTATTTATTGCAACAGGTTATGTTTATGGTCACTCAGAGAGGGACTACAGAAGTATTTGTACCTCTTGGAGGTTGGCTTGTGAGACTAGTACCTAGAAATCGTAATAGTAGATATCAGAAACAAAACTAAATAAATCACGCCGACGTTGAACATGGAGGTGCAAACACTACCGAACATCGGAAAGGCACTGCAGAACTTCTAATGCTCTTGTTCTTATTGTCCTGAAGCGGAGCAATGTTATTTGCTGCAGCCTTAAACTCTTCCATCTCTCCCCCCCACCTGCCAAGCAACTAAACGACTTCCTAGATTCCTTATTGCACTTTTATGATAACAGTATTTCTTTGGGGAGCAACACTTGTCGTACTCATGCCATCAATCGAGTGTGGTGGTGACCGGGTTTCTGCTTCGGAGGAGCCAGTCCCCCACTAGTCAGCCACGATGGTGGTGATGTCACGGCACATCTTTCAACCCCTGGAGCCTTGGCTGTTCCTCCTCCTGAGGCTGGGTGGCAAATATAAAAAGGAGGGCTCCAGTGTGTGCTCTTTCAGAGGAAATGTGCTCCCCAGAGGGATGTGGGCGGGGGGTTGGTGTTTTTGTGCTGGGGTGCTGGGGAGGGGTTGGTAGGAGCCTCTCTTGATCCCATGGCGATAGAAAGGATTTACGGGAGCTCTTGTGATTAGCCAGTGGGGAAATGAAAAAAAAAACAGGGCAATTGCTGCCAGCACTCCCATTTCAGAGACATATGGACACATGCAGGCATGCACACACTTGCAAGACACTTGCACACAACTGCAATGCAAGATGTGCATACGCGCCCACATGCATACATGGAAAAACATGGAAAAACAGAGACTATGTGCGTGCACAACCACGCGCAGTCGCTCACAGTCACTCCATTGATGGAAAATCAAAGGTTAACTAAACTGTTATTTTTGTTATTTCTCTCGTGGGATCAATAAAGGCCTGATCTGATGTGGTCTTATCTCTCAATTGATGTATTCTATAATGAAGAACAAATCTGTTATAGGCCCCAGTGTACACAGAAAAATACGTACACACGTCCGTACGCACGCAGGTACACACACACGCACACACATATACATACATATGGCAAGGGAACTAGAAAAAGTGTTCCTCGGAGCACAGGTCTCCGCCAGGTCATGTAGGTTATTCTGGGCCAGCAATGTTCGGAATTCGGCAATCAGGATGGACACACACACACACACACACACACACACACACACACACAGACAGACGGACGAACGGACGGACAGACGGACAGGGTGCAAAACATACTATCTCGTCATGCCTTTCGGCCTGGCGGAGACAATGAAGCCTTATGGGATTTTGCTCATATTACTGAGAGTAGGCCTTGTGCGCTGCTATGAAAAGCACCAAACCTTTCCTTCTTTTCTAATCACCAATGTTGAAGCCAGTTGAGCTGACCTGAAAGACAGACTTTTTTGGTCTTTCTGCTGTGGTATTCACACCGATGGCACAAAAGCAGCTTTTAGTCAGCACCTTTTTACTTTAGAAAAGCCTATGAGAAATTATCAAAAGGTGACCGCATACCGGGGACTTTTAGAAGACGCTGGTCAGAGTGCCTTTTCTGTCCGAAAAGAGCACTTTGAATAGTTTAACATTTTCAGAAATAGGCTGATGACGTGAACCACTTTTTATCAGCTGGTCTCGCTATGCCCGGCTGTCAGCCACAGCACCCACACACTGGACTAACAGTGTCCTTCCTCCTCTCCTGCCTAACAAACCAGTAGCTTATATCAAACCTATTATTACCTTACCTAATATAATTTATCGTATATGCTATCATGGACTTGTATTTTCTTTACTATATATTGCACAGCTGACAGGCAGGGGTGGAAAAACATATACCTCGCTTCTCGTCTCTAGCGGCTGTTCTATAAAAGTTTGATACATTTTAGGTGATGCATATGTCATACAGTTGCTCAATCCAGATTAATTCCACATATACACGTGCTAGTTTAAAACGTCTTTATCAATATTCCTTGCCGTGCGTTCCATAGAGTTGAAGTCTGTTTCAGTCGATGTTGGGTTGGATCCTATGACCGCCCCACCACTGCCTCCCTTCTTTTTATTTTTTTCTCCTCTTAATTTGCAGCAGAAAAAGCTCTCTGGGCTTTTTCTTGATGAAAGGCAGATAGTGTGAACAAAGCATTAGACAGATGTAGTCTGGTCGAGTGGGAGATGAAATGTTACCCAGTGTCTAAAGCCGGATTCAATCACACACCACTGCACACACAGAGTGTATGCCTTGTCCCACTGTACCATCGACTAGTGTTCAAGACTGATTGTAATTACCACTGTGCACGCAACATTTACAAACCTGGCTAGATACTGTATATCATGCCAACAATATTCAGTTGTATGCTATTGGTTTAACATGTTTTTAAATTAAAATCCAATGAGCCACTGCCTCTCATTGTATTATATTAACAAGCATTGCATAATGGCAACTCATTTAGTGAATATTAATTCTTCCATCGCACTGCACCCATCGCCTGGAAGGCAGTTAAGGGAGAGTAATCTTCCCTTGCTTAACTTGGAGCTAAAAGGAGGAGGATTTTTGAGTGAGGTAAAAACACTTAGCATGTATACACTTTGACCCTCTCTAGTTCTTTATTTCAATTGCTCGTGTCAAATGAGACAAACACTGAGAGTGAATGCAGTAGGCAGATGTTGAACCCTACCACATTGTGTGATCTCGCGAGTCAGTGTCTTTTTCAATGCTGAAAGAATATCAGCACTATACTGCTTAATATCGCAGCACTTTAACTGCTGAAGTCACTGCATGCAAAAACCTAATTTGCTGCTATCTTGACAGGCTGGCTTTGAATTTGGCCAAATGTGATGTTCATATTCCATCAGCTGAAACAATGCTCATCATTGATTCTTCCAGATGTTCTTCCTCTAAGTCTGATGCAACTCTTAAAGAAAATATTACAGAGCTATAACTGTAGGTTTGCCATCAAAAAAATCATCATCATAAAGATAAGAATAAAAAAAGAATGGTATTCAAGGAACTTTTAATTCATGCATGAATTATCAATTGTCAAAATTGTTGTTGCTCATAAATAATAAACCCGGTTGGAGGTTGTATAGCGTTCTTAATGGATGTTGGTACTTAAGGGCCATAGGGACATTTCTCCTAGTAATGCAAAAATCTAGGCTTTGATACACTCAAAACTGATATGTTCATTATAGCTGCTTGAACAACAGGCCTCTGCCACACATCTCTCACCTTTTTGTCTACTGTTCGGAGAACATTACGGTATTTACAGCTGCTGCAGTGGGCTGTACACACCAAACCCCCCCCTCTCCATCTCGCCCATCGCTGATAGCGCTGGCGATCTGACCCAGCCCTGGCGCAGGGTCAGCGACAAACATCACCGACACGTTTCCTGTGCTACTTACATTACTTGTGTGCCGCCGCCAATGTTGGGTTGGCAAGGGTCAGGGTTCTAGCACGCTGGGTCAGGGTCGGAAGCCTCGGAGGGGAGAGGGGGTGGTTGTTGGAGGGGAGGAGGAGCGGGGGTCCACCTTCGGCCTTGTGTGGTCATGACTCCCTACACTGCACCACTGTCCGTCACCATGGCAACCCTTTGAGAGGCTGCCGGCATCATTTCATGTGATTAGCACATTCTGAAAGGCATAAATGCCTTCTTGATCCAGCCATTTGCTTATTTTGACCGGGGCTTTTGTATCTATCCGAACAAAATCTAACAATAGATGTGAGTGTATGTTACCTGTGTTCGCGGCACGCCACAATATAAGTGCCACCTATTGAGTGCATACACCCTGGCTATTCTGCGGCTCATGCTGGATCCATTAGTCTCTTTGGTGAAAAATGAGGATCCGACAGTAATTCACCCTGCCATTATCGACATTCACAGACCTCTTTTCTCACAGGCAAACAGTATGGCGTATCAAAACCCTGTTTGACGGTTATTGTCACATGACTTGTCACAAGACCATTTTATGCCTGAAACGAGAAATCACGTTTTTGTAACAGTGCCATTTGTAGCATTCGTGGCACCCCCTATGGGTGGAAGTGAAATTGCTTAGGTTGAGTTCACATATTCGTGTTAGTTTATACCCTTCTCTGCCTGAAATCAGTTCAAATCCTCAACTACAAATTGGTAACCACCATGTCACACCAAACAACCCCAAGACAGCAAATGGATGACTCTTCGGGACGGACGTCCCAAGAAGTCAAGCGTTTGACTGGAAGGGGGGGGACAAAAACGGCACATGTTGACTTGGGGAGATATAAGTTACTGTCCTTCATAAGATTCTGTCCTTATCGAGACATCGAACAGCGCTGAGTAGGCTGAAGCGGACTTTGCAACATTCACGAGACTTAATTTAAAGCTTAAACTTATTGTAATGAATACATCATTAATTAAACAATGTGTATGGCAGAATATGTTAATTAGATATAACTAGCACATCTGCAGTGGTTCGAGGGTTTAGTACTGCCTAGAGCTTATAAGCCCAAAATTGTGCCGGGCCGAGCAGCGATTCCCTCTTGGATTAGCAGTAGATTTTTAGTCTCCCACATGGGAGACTCTGGTTAGACACACGCTGAAACTGTGTTATTATGGATCCCACCGCAGTTCTAGGCAAGTAAGCAGCAGTAAAACTATGCCTAAACCTAACCTTAACCCTAATAGTTAGGGAATTTTAGCAAGATTTGTGGACCATCTGTGAAAAAATGTACTACCAATAGCTTTCTTCACCAATGTGTTCTTATAGGTGTCTAGAATCACCTCTCAATTTATTTATACCCAACTCCTCGTGGAAAATCCTGGAGAGCCAATCAAAGTTAAGGAGCCCAGAGGGCTTGGGTGAAAAATATGAAAAGAAATAAAAGTCTTGTGAGGTGTCTAACTAGGGGTTTTCAGGGGTGCTGAATCCATTCCAACCATTATTTTTGAGTAAAAATTTATCCCTGGCCATATAATATTGGTATATTGGTTATTGTTAGTGTATAATCAGTGTATAATCAATGGTAGGGGATTGGGGCGTTGTTGAATTGATTCTATTCTGAAAAATAAAATAAGAAAATATTGCTAAACACTTGATAAGAGTGTACACCTACTGTGCACATGCTCAGTGGGATACACTGTCTGCATGTGGGGAAGGAGCGGGAGTGTTGCATCCTGGCAAATATGTCTGGACGATTTTAAGGTACGGTAGTTTATCTACTTTTTGGCATTTATTTTCCTCTGCTGGCAAAACTTTTGATTACTGTGAATTTAGATGTCAATTTTCTCTAGCCTATTGCTTACATTGAACAACCATTAGTTAAACAATCATGACACTTGTCTTATAGTAGACAACATGGAAGAGGATTCTGTAGCTTGTGGCTTAAGGTGCTTCATCTGTGGTGGTCCTGAGACTGAGATTCAAAAGCTCTCAAAAGTCACCCAAAAAGGCTATGCAGCATTAATCAGAAGACTACGTGAGGACTGGAAAAACTGCGATGACCACAAACTAAGATACCATTTGGAATGCCAAACCGAGCTATACAGTCGTGCAAGAAGTATATCCACTGGATATCGTACGTTTTTTTTCATTGTGATGAAAGTTGCCACTTGCAGATTTCTATCCTATGTTATGAGTAACATCATAATTTAATAAAAACTTTAAACATAATCTATTCTTTAGAGCAAGAAGAGCAAGACCAACGGCCAGACAGGAAGAAAACACACAGGGCATTGTCTGGGTCAAGTAGTTGAAGTGCTAGCTGGAACACTTAATCTACCATAATACTTGCATCCTTTGCAATGAAGGTATCAATGTTGGCACATTGAAAATAACCCCTGGTAAGTCTTTTGTATGTAAGATTCAAATGAATTTTGATAATTGTTTTTCTTGCTCCTCATATTAGGCTTCCACTCAAAGTCAAATCATTTAATCATGCACATACTGTATGTGGCTACATTTTATCCAGACAGCGCTCGGCAGTTGTGTCGTGCACCTGATAATGTCTACCAGGACCTCCTGAAATGGAGTTTGATGCAGAGAGCAAAGTGACGAGGTGATGACTGGGGACTTGGGGAAGTCGCTGATCGCCTGGTGGCAGAAGAGGCGGTATATCATATTCGATGCAGAAGAGAACCCTGTTACAAAGTCTGAGGTAACATTATATGGATACACAATACAGCTGTACAATACAACTCACATTTCTTATCCTGAGGGAAGAAATATAATTATTTAGTGAAACTTTTGACTTCAAAATAATTTATTCTGCAAGATTGATATGGGTCCAGGAATGAGGGGGACTAATAAAGGATAAGAAATGTGAGTTGTATTGTACAGCTGTATTGTGTATCCATATAATGTTACCTTAGACTTTGTAACAGGGTTCTCAAAGTCTCTTCTTCATCGAATATGATATATTGCCTCTTCTGCCACCAGGATGGTCCCCAGTCATCACCTCGTCGCTTTGCTCTCTGCATCAAACTCCTTTTCAGTTGGTCCTGGTAGACATTATCAGGTGCACGATACAACTGCCGAGCTCTGTCTGGATAAAAGGTAGCCACATACAGTATGTGCATGATTCAATTATTTGACTTTGAGTGGAAGCCTACAATGAGGAGCAAGAAAAACAGTTATCAAAATTCATTTGAATCTTACATACAAAAGACTTACCAGGGGTTCTTTTCAATGTGCCAACATTGATACCTTCAAAAGGATGCAAGTATTATTGTTGTGATGCCCTCCCCTATTATTTGTCATGGCTGGCTCTTGCCACGACAAATAATAGGGGAGGGAGACCAACGGAAAGTATAACAAAGATATTTATTAACTAATAAACTAACCAACAACTGAGAGATAACTGAACATACAGGGAAATCATAGCAATAAAGGAATGAGGTGTGGGGTCAGTAAATCAGTAGTGTAAGTGTGGATGAGTGAAACATGGTGTAGTGCAGGGTGTGTGTGTGGATGAAAAGAATAATCAACTAGAACAGAACATAAGCATGGGGAGCAGCTGAAGAAGACGGCAGTCCTCTCTCCTCTGGATCTCAACATAGACTGCTCATGGGCTGGTTTTTATAGACTCCTGGAGGCACCGGGCCCAGGTGCTCTCCAATGAGCCATTAGTACTGCCACACCCTGTTCACCTAAAAGGAACAGCATTAGCAGAGCACACTCCCATATACCATATAAGGGAGTGGGGCATCACATGGTAGATCAAGTGTGCCAGCTAGCACTTGAACTACTTGACCCAGACAATGCCCTGTGTCTTTTCTTCCTGTCTGGCCGTTGGTCTTGCTCATCTTGCTCTAAAGAATAGTAGGTGTACACTCTTATCAAGTGTTTAGCAATATTTTCATATTTTATTTTTCAGAATAGAATCAATTCAACAACGCCCCAATCCCCTACCATTGATTATACACTGATTATACACTAACAATAACCAATATACCAATATTATATGGCCAGGGATACATTTTTACTCAAAAATAATGGTTGGAATGGATTCAGCACCCCTGAAAACCCCTAGTTAGACACCTCACAAGACTTTTATTTCTTTTCATATTTTTCACCCAAGCCCTCTGGGCTCCTTAACTTTGATTGGCTCTCCAGGATTTTCCACGAGGAGTTGGGTATAAATAAATTGAGAGGTGATTCTAGACACCTATAAGAGCACATTGGTGAAGAAAGCTATTGGTAGTAAATTTTTTCACAGATGGTCCACAAATCTTGCTAAAATTCCCTAACTATAACCCTAACCTCAGTAAAACTATCCCTGCCAGGGAGCCAATCAGACACAGGTAAGGCAGGTCTAGCCTATAACGTTCATAATCACGCTTCATTGGCGGTTTGTAGAAACCAATGCATTCAGCATTGAATAGACAGACTGCAATGTACGTCGCTGTACAGTACATTCACTGAATAAATACATTGCAGGTTGGAGAAATGTCCCGATGTTACTGCAAACAATTCTACAAGTACCCCTTAATGAATTCCTCCTGCATCTACCTGTGTTACGGCCTCTCCTCTCCTCTCCAGTCTTCCGGATCCCCAGCTGAGCTGTGCTAACCACGGAGCTACCAACCCACACCACCTCCACTCACTCCACTACCTTTCCACCAAAACTGTGAATAAATACGCCCACGGGCTTCACCTAAAACTACGTCTCCTCTTTGCTGTGCGCTTGGGTCACTCACACACACCAGCCTTATCAACCTGGCTGCTAATGTTTTTGGATGGCATGAATAAAAAAAAAAGAGAAATTGATCAATGCATTGAAAACATTGACAGGCCTGTTAACTTCATATCGTACTAAAACTGATGAAATGGAGACAGATGCATTTTCAACAGAAGAGGCTGTTTTTGTGGGGTTTGCTTTGTAATAAGGGCTGCTATTGTTGGATACAGTATGTTCTCTATCAAATCAATATCTGCCACATGTGCTCATTCCTGACTGGCAATGTGCTTGAGGAGGTTATGAGTGTGATTGTGTGATGTAGGTGTGCATGTGTTCTTGTGTGTTTGCATGCATGTGCTGTGTAGCACTTGTTTTGTGTACATAAATATGTTCTAATGCGCATGTCTTTGCATGTCGCATTCATGCTTATTTGTATGTCTGTCTACATGGACATGCCTGGGGTTGTGTTTGTATGTGTGCATTTGTGCGTGCTTGTTTGTCTACAAGCCCGTGTTTGCCTGTGTGTGTATAGGTGCGACGGGTTACATGGCGGCTTTCCGACATGTCGCCTTTCCGACGTTAACGAACCCTATACCTAACCCTCACCCTAACCCTAACCGCACGCGGAAGCCACTAGTCGGAGTGGCGAGATGTCGGCGTGGAAGACTGTTACCGGTGCGACGGTGTGTCTCTGCGCATGGTATGGAACCAAACTGAGCTCCATATTCCAACACCACACCTCAGGGACACTCTACTCTGCCTACCATATTAGAGAGAGAGAGAGAGAGAGAGAGAGAGAGTGAGTTGGGGGGTCCAAACAGTGTTCATGGAACCAAACAGTGTTCACAGAACCAAACTGAGCTCCATATTCCAACACCACACCTCAGGGACACTTTGCCTGCCATTGGAGGGAGGGGAGAGAGAGAGAGAGAGAGAGAGAGAGAGAGAGAGAGAGAGAGAGAGAGAGAGAGAGAGAGAGAGAGAGAGAGAGAGAGTCCAGCTGTAGCCACAGGGCTTCTGGACCAGTGTACATTTTGGACAGCGGACCATGCTTCAGAGCTGGCCTCTGCCAATGAAATATCGAGCATGCTGAACATCAGTAGTTGTTGTTGATGATGATGATTATCTGTTGTTTCCCCTGTTGTATATGTTTGTTCTGCTTGATTTTCAACATTGACTGATATTAGAAAAAATATATATATTTGGGCAGAGAAACAGATTATACTTCAGTACCCTGACTGAGGACGTGTGTGTGTGTGTGTGTGTGTGTGTGTGTGTGTGTGTGTGTGTGTGTGTGTGTGTGTGTGTGCACACGCACGCGTGCGTGTTTTTCATTTCTACATGGCTTACATTGGTTTACTTTGTGTTTTGTTTTGTCAGATGTGCTATGAGTCTCGTAGGGCATCAGTGTGTAGATGTGAGCCACTGATGGGCATACATTGGTGTTGTTTGAGCGAGAGCTTGTAGTTGTGTGCAGCTGATGTTTAGATAGAGCTACTGAGCAAGTTTTTGTGTTTGTTGTAAGTTAACGTGTTAAGTACTGCACTGTAAATAATAAATATCCACCTTTTGCTACAACCAACACATCCTCAATCTGCCTATAAGACACTTTGAAGCATTTCCACATGCTGTACACATACTGGATCATATGTAGCTTATCATGAATGTCTGAATAGATTGATAATTCCAATAGTATTCACAGATAATCAGTGTGTGTGTGTGTGTGTGTGTGTGTGTGTGTGTGTGTGTGTGTGTGTGTGTGTGTGTGTGTGTGTGTGTGTGTGTGTGTGTGTGTGTGTGTGGTTGTGTGTGTGTGTGTGTGGTGGGTACATACATTAGCCCATTAAAACCAGGAACGCATCAGTCATTTTAGATGTTGGTGTTGGCTATTCAAAAATAGCAGATATACAAGCTCACAGCGCGGCACAGCGCTGCGAGCTTGTACATCTGCTATTTTTGAACATTTTTGAACAATCTTCAAAGTGTGAGAACCACTCATGTAGAAGGCATTTGTAGAATCAGCCTCAGGTCTTAATTGTTTAGATAATACACCATCATACATACACACATACATACTGTACATACATACATACATACATACATACATACATACATACATACATACATACATATGTAACAGAGTGGTTCACTACCCCAGCCTGATGGCGTGAAACTCTAATATCTCCCCCGAGCGATAGGGATATCCCTTTGGCTTAGCGGTAAAGATGTTGGCTTTCCACGTGGGAGACCCGGGTTCGAATCCCGGGCGTTACAATGGTGCCGTGACCCGGATCGGGTTTCCCCGTGGGAGGAGGTCAAAAGGGGGGTGGGTGTAACAGAGTGGTTCACTACCCCAGCCTGATGGCGTGAAAGTCTAATATCTCCCCCGAGCGATAGGGATATCCCTTTGGCTTAGCGGTAAAGATGTTGGCTTTCCACGTGGGAGACCCGGGTTCGAATCCCGGGCGTTACACATACATACATACATACAGCAGGGCAGATACACATGTTATGCTTTCATTATGCACGGTAAGCATCTTTGCAATGTACTGTTTGTTATTCTACAGCACAAGCGAACGGTCAAACGTGAGTTGTTCTCTAGTCGTAATAAACAGTGCTGATTTGCTATTAAAAACAACGCTGATGTAGATCCACTGGGAGGGAAGGACAATTCAAGTGCTGAGGAAGCCAAACTTATCATACACCTGACGTGCATCAACATTCCCATTTCATGAAAACTGACATTGGTATTTATTCTATTTGTCCCAAAATAGAAAACAGAATAAATTGTGCATGGCTATCCAGGACAAAGAAAAATGTAACTGTTATATGACAGACGTTACAGATGGGAAAGTAAATGCTGAATGATTATATTTAACATGCAGCGCTAGCTGATGGAAAATTGCTAACCCAATGTCAGGCAGCTCCCAGTGGAGCCCACAACTGCAATCAGCTGACAAACGTAGACGACATCGGGAGACCCTTTGGAATGACAGTGTTATTTACTGGGCGGTGAAGTGTAATTTCCCTCTATGTAATATGCATTAGTGTAGCTGTGTTTGCATGTGATGAAAGCTTTCTTGGCTGTATACTATTTATGCATATTGGATGTGCATTCTAAACGGTTTATTGTGAGGTGTTCTTTGTGTTGACATGATAACACCTTAATTGTACGGCAGAGTTATTTACCGCAGTTGCTTTGGTGCATCAAGGAATAATAATAATAATAATAATAATAATAATAATAATAATAATAATGATGATAACAACAACGATGTGTAGAAATTACACAACTCTAACATTTTTTTGAGCGATGTATCAAAATATATAAGCTAACTAATCTCTTTCACCAAAGCCTGGCACATATACAGTACTTCTCATTTTGACTCCTGTTTAAAATAAAAACGTTCTTTATGATTCCATATTATGTTTATCTTTAACATTTAGTATAACATGTATTTCTACATGACAAACTCAATGGGCAGTATTTAATTAAAATGTAAATTTTATGTCTTTACAACAGTAATGACATGATGATGAGTGAAACACAATCAAAATGCATCAGTCAAAGTATAATTTCAAATTGACAGGAGTTGCAGTGTCACCATCCAATCGATGGCATTAAAATTAAATAATCACTTAAAAACAAGAAAGCAATCATTTAATAATGTAACAGTTGCATTCTGTTTCCTACAAGCTAAACGCAATGTAGTTTGCTGTCTCCACCACAGCATAACTCACAGGCATCACGGTCTTGCTGTTGGCACACCTCCCTTGTTTTACATCACTCCCTAGTGATGTAAAAACATTCTTTATTAAGTTCAGAGTGATACAAAACAATTGCTCCGACCCATCCAATCTAGCTCTAACCACCTCAGAGTATTGAAACGGGTAAAAAATAAAATCATAAAAAATATTCCATCCAGCTTGCCAACTAGGATGGTGTGCTTGGCAACGCATGAGGCCATTTGCTGTTCGGTGCAGACATTCACTCGCACACCTCAGACACACCTCACAAGCATCAACACCTCGCTGTTTGCAAGTGATGTAAAAAAAATGTAAAATCATTCATTTTTTCAGTTGAGAGTCAAAGAAAACAATGTAATGTATTTACTTTTTTTTACCTTTATGTATACAGGCATTGAGATACAAGATCAAGGCATTGAGTCCTGATGGCGTGACTTACACTGACCTGGGTAGGTCTACCCGGCCTGGCAGAGATGTGTAGTTTCTGTAGTTTATTTGATCCCACGTATAGAGAACACAAAGGACTTATCCTATTTGATCCCACTTATAGAGAACACAAAGGACTTAATATCCTATATCCCACTTTTTAGAGTTATCCTGCCACAGTTTGGCTTGAAAGGTTTTGTGCATGAGCACTGACCCATACCGTTAAGCCCACTAAATTATTGATAATAGCCTGGGGCTTTACATGTGTTGAGGCTATTTGCAATCTCTTTCGCTTGAAGGAGGTGGATTTTGGGGCTTTATCAAAAAATGAAACGCACAACATTTGGGGAATGGAAACACTTTTGCAGACATAGACAGCATTCAACTTGTACGACTATCGATGTGGCACAATTATAACTTATTGAATTATAAGTAGACTTTTACAACTACCTTATAAGTAGAAGCCATTGTCGGTTTTATTACCTTCCCACATACCCAAATCCATGATTCATCATGAATAGTATTCCAGACAATCTGCTCTAACAGCGGACTTCAGTGTGCATCGATGGGCAACGAGGCATTGTGTAAAACATTATGGATAATCGTCAAATAATAATGAATTTATAATAACAATAATAATATGAATATGTTATCTACTGAGTCATCTCCTAATATCACATAAGAGTGGTATATAGAAAGGTGCATGCATGCAATTGGCTGCTTTTCAGAAAATTTGCTTCATATTTGTGACATGTTTTTAAAATGGAAACCCAGTTACTGTCTCTTTGCCACTCCACACATTATGCATGCACACAAATGCCCCAGAAAGATGTGTGCACAAATGTAGCAGAGTGACCCCTAACCCTACCCGGGGGGCATACGTAAGTCCGACATCCCATTTCTCCGACTACGTGGCATCCACGTGCGGTTAGGGTTAGGGTTCGGGTTTGGTATAGGGTTAGTATAGTAAACGTCGGAGGCATGCACTGTCGGAGGAATGGTCTGTCGGACTAACGTATTGCACCCACCCTACCCCTTACTCCTCTCTGCAAAGCTAACTCAAAGCGCCTCTGGACTCAAAGCACATATCCGCTCACCTCACCCCAGATAATCATCCTCTGCTCATGTGCCATTAGGGATCAGAGCTTTCAGTTCAGGATGCCACATGAATAAACCTGTATGTTTTGTTTTGGTATAAGTGACTGGGTGGATGTTGCAAAAGGATAGGCTACAATTTTGTTTGTATGCCTCCGTTGGCGACAGCCGTGGCTGGATGCATTATGTTTCTAGGTTGTCCGGCCGCCCGTCTGTCCGTCCGTCCGTCCGCCCGTCCGTCCCTACGCCCCAACCTTGTGAACGCGATATCTCAGGAACGCCTCGAATTTCATGACATTTGATGTCACGACCCTTTCATGACATTTGACACAAATTTCAATTAGGACTCAAGGATGCACTGATTAGAAGTAACTGGTAAAAGGTCAAGTTGACCTCACAAAACACATTCATTAAATTCCTTCAAAGTCTCACCACATACACTACAGTCTATGAGTCACAGGTTGGTGGAGGCATACAACCAAATGTGTGCTTCTTTTATCTCTATGGATTCAGAAGAGAGCCTTCTCTTTTTTCACAGTGAAGATCAGGCAGTGTAGTATTGTTTTCAGGCAGGCCCATGCGCATAATGAGCTGTCCCTTTGTCATGATGCATTAAATCCCAGAATCCATCAAACCCAGCAATGAAGACAAGGTCATTCAGTAATGAAGCAATATCTTCACCCTTCAAATTTTGTGGACTGTAAGCTAAACCTATAAAATGTGTTTGTTGACGTGCACGCGTGCGTGGGTTGGGTCAGACCCTTTACCGTATGTGCCAAAAAAGGGGGCATTTCCATTCAGCTCAGAGCGCAAAAGGCCTGGGGGAAATCAAAGTAAGCATTTCTTCCATAGTGACTTTAATAGGTACAACGCCACCCAGCCATTCAGCCCTGTGCCCTGGTCTGCAAAGGAAAAACGGACTGGCACTTGCTTGTACAACAGGCCTTTATTTAAAATCTCTTTTATTCACTTGCAAATACATTTACAATAATTTACAAGGACACAACGTTTTGAAAAGACACAATTGTCTCCAACCGCTGCATTGAAAATGAAACATCTTTTCCATTTGACGTGTTTGCCTCAGATGTCTTTGGAGTGGTTGGGTTGCGAGGCACCTCAGTGTGGTCTCTTTTGTTTTTACTCCATGCATCATTTCAGCCCCTGAGGTGGACTTTTTTTTAGCATAATGTGGGAAAAAATGAAAACCAAATAAAAATGACTCACACTACCTTTAACATGATTGGGATAGTAAGATTTTGGGGATGTGGTGTCTTTCCTTTTTTTGTCTACCTGCTGTGTTTTGAATGGGTTGGAATATCTATTGTCTTTTTGAGGAGCACTGCAGTGCACTAATCTACTTCTAATGAAAAGGCATGGATTAGTCTCTCAGCATCCAGTTGCATTAACACAGAGGTACACATGTACGCATGCAAGCACATACATAAAATCACACGAAACATACTGTATACAAACAAAAGTCTTGGAAAATCTATAAGGGTTAGCTCCTAAACGTTTACAAGGTTTGGTTCTTGTGAAAGAGGTCTTTCAACATTGCACAAGTTGTGGGAAAAGAAAAAAAAGCTACCAGTGAATTGGATCAGAGGTTACTGGTACATGGACCCAGACTATGCACAAATGTGAGAGTGTTCAACCAAAGTGGAACACGCTGACTTTTTAAACCCAGTCTCACTTTAAAATAACTTTTTGAGAGCAGGTTTCCAAACTAAAATATATAATAATATATAAAAATTATAATGAACCGACCCACTTGCCACAGTCAGTGCACTCTCCTGTCCTGGGGAATACTTCACATGAATAAGGGCAGAGCTTGTTCCTCCATGTCAGTGAAGTGTTTCTGGGGGGCATCCTCCATGTCCTCTCTGCTCTTTAAGGTGCAGGTTGAGGGTGAGAGAAAGTTCCAAGTCTTAAAGCAGTAGTTTGCCCCAAAATGAGAATTAAGAAATAGAAAGAAAAAATATGCAAATGAGGTTTGTGTGACGTTAAGGATATAGCCAGCTGCTGCTGACTAGCACTGTTAACATCGGGTGTCTCAGCAGTCAACCTGACGGATTCTGAGATTTTGAAGGCGATCATCTTTGCTCATGAAGCTCTCAGAAGGTTCCCCTTCCATGAGTTTTCCTAAATATTCGATTCAAATCATTTGTTTTTTTTCCCATCTGAAACATTTTCTAAATATGAAATTAGGCATCATCATACCATCCCTGACGTTATTTTCCGGCAAAATTGACCGCTCTCACCCTTCTCCCCCAGGCAGAGAGGGCGGGAGACCGTCATTGTTGACGTTAATGGCATCATTTGCATTTCGGTGTCAGCTAGGAACCTGGCAAAGCAATGTCTCCCCTATAAATAAAAATGACAGCTGTTTTTATAATAACTCCAACCCGAACCCATACATCTAACCTCATATGTTGTATTTCGTCTGAGCAATGTGTCTGCTGCAAATAACCCAGCCTGCATGCATGCACATTTGGCTCAAAACAAAGTCGGACACTACCGACGCTTGAATCATGAGCTCTAACCTTTGATTGCCTTTCAATAAAACTATATTTGATAGACATAAGTATCACCAACATGTTACTGTTTATAGAGAATGTGAAATTATTGTAATCGGTTCATTATTCCCTGCGCAATGGATGAATTCATGAAATTTATAGTGCGTGGTTCGGATGAATGGCATGCATAGGGCAGCACACATCTTTGTGTTTTAATAGGCTATCATCTTATATAAACACAATTGACACAAGGAATTGACACTCTCCCTTCTGCTGATTATAGGAACATTTAAATCACTGAGATTCGTTTAGAATTTGGAGCAGCGATCGTGCTGTTTTATACGTTTTTGTCATAAAGAATTTACATCGGATCTCAGTAAGAATTACCCATTCCCATTCACGTTCCCAGTTATAGCCTATATTATTATGTTTCTGCCTGTACACCAAATGAAACGTAGCACTAGCCAACATGTGAGGTTTGAGTGGGATTGAAATGTTAATCAAGACAATGGTATCCCCGCAGCACGGGGGAGAAGGTGTCAGAGCCTGGAGCCCAGAAGGAAGAGAGTGGACAATGGAATAGCAGGAAAAAAATGTCAATTTGATCTGAAGTCCATCTGTGTGGTAGTTGGCCTTACTGCGTCATGCGAGTGTTAGCCTCGATCTCCAGGCTTTAATTTTTTAGTTTTGCTAAAAAATAAAAGCATGGACCAGCGTGTGTTTCTGGAATAGGAAGTGTTTCATTTCCCCAACCAACCAGAGTGCAGTGGGCGTCGCTCCAAATGTTGTGACGTCAGGGCTGTCATGCTGCACATTGAGGGAGGAGGCGGGGCGGGGGCTGACGGACCGATTGGTGAACCAATGGAATCTCACAGAATTTTTCACCAGAGATTTTGAACCCGCCCCTCTAGACCCGATATCAGACACGCTAGGGCAGTCTATGCGAGTGTTAACCAGAGCCAGCTCTGCTGCTAACCCACCGTTGATGCTGAGTGCCGTGCAGGGAGGCGTTGGGTACCATTTTTCTAGCCTTTGTTACGACTCAGCGGGGGAATGAGCCCTGTGGCGTGCACAAAAGAATTCCATTATTTTTCAGGGCAATGCTTGAAATGTCTATGTCTTTGGGTCCATCTGTCTCCCATTCATGCCAATGCACGTCATCAACGGTTTCTGGTGACACCAGGGATCCATATTTCGTCGATCAGTCGTATGGAAGTGGGTACCTCACTGGGTACTCTTGACAATGACGGGTATTGCATAAACGGTTGGGGCATGCATTAATATATAAGTAGGCTGGTGCCCATTAAATAAAGATAATTTTAAGATAAATAACCCATTAATTGTTAAATTAATATCTATCTAGTTTGGTAACAGGTACAGCACTTTGTACTAACAATGGGTACAGCAATTCTGACAACAGGTACAACAGGTATTGCATAACTGGATGTGGCATGCATCCCAACTTGACTTTGACGTCTTTATTGATAATAGAACAGATGTAAAATTACATACATTGTCACACCATTATCAAAAGGATAAAACGCAAAAAAAGCCAGCAACACAAAAATAATATGCAAGGAATTCGAGGTAAATAAATCCTTCAGGATGAAAGTATTTTTCTTAATCGATCTTGTGTCTATCAATGCACATTTAGTTATAACTGTGGTTAAAACAGGGTCATCAGGCGCGGGGGCTGCCCGGGGCAGTGGCTGAAGGCTGAGATGGTTTACTTCACCGGTATGGTGTGGACCAGAGCGGGGGGAGTGGTGACTGAACATCTGTTTATTCTATTTATCACAACAGGGATCAATGATGGGTTCTCAATGGATGTAGGGAGGAGAGAACAACTGGATATGGGTGATGTGCACAATAGTAATTTCTTACCTGAGGAATGACAATTAGTGAGGTGGATGGAGATGTTTTTGTGTAACAATCTTAAAGCCTTTATTGTTTGGGTATAAGAGGTCTCTGTATAGACTAATATGGGTGTTCCAGAACTGGTTAAAATGGATTATATAGCCATAAGACATAACACAAAAATTACATAGCCAATTGTCGTTGGACAGGTCCCGATCTCCAGGACAGAATGGGTCGAAAAGAGGGATCGACTGCAGCTGTCTCCAGTGAGTTCCATTTACCACAGAAGTCCAAGAGGCAGCAACTCCAGATGTCACTCGGAGCATAGCGGCACCCGAAGCGCTACCACTTAGCTCGGCGCCAGCCGCTCTGGGCACCGGAGAGATGCGCCTTTTGTCGAGTCTCTCAAGTGGGAAAAAACAAACACGACTAGAAACCGGTTAGCTCAGCCACCAGGCTAAAAAAAAGCTAGCTGGGCTAATCACCAGGGTTGACGCGGTACTGGGCTACTTTTTAAGATAGACAGATCCGATTACTTCAATCTTTATCTAGATTCAAAGTTAAAAGTATCGAACGATAAACTGACTTGTATCTGAAAAGTGCAGCTTAAAACTGAGGGTTAAAACTCAATAAAAAGGTTAAGAAGTAGCAGCTGCAGAGCATTGAGCAGCAAACAAACAGTGTTGTTTACTCTTGTCTGTCAAACAGCAATCCACTGAATGAACACTGAATATAAATGGTAACTCCATCTGCAAAGTGCTTAAACCAAAAAAACAATTAATGTAGCAGATGGTGGTCGCAAAGTAGGCTAAACAAACAATGTGACAAATGTAACATTCCATTCAAGTGCCATGGCTTGCTTATGTGTAAGGTCCTTCACACACATGTCAGGGTGATGGATAGACAGTCATTATTGTACTTTGATCAAATTTCACCGAAGTAAAACAACATTCTGCATAGTTCGGGCAGAGCTGTGTCAGGGGATCAAAGAGAGTTCTGTGCATGATATAACCGTAAGTCTGGTTAGTCTACTGGCAGGTTGTCATTTCATACACCATCAGACGATTTACAGTAATGCCGCTTCCAAATCCATATAAGAAAATAGCAATATTGATCAATTAATCAATAGCAAAATCAAAAAATAGATACATAAAACACAAATCTATTAATCAATAGATCAGAGGTGGCTGGGGGAGACTATTTTGGATCATCAATTTCTAATCAACAGCACAATGGCGCAAGATATCTTGCCATTTGGACTAGCTACACAATTCAAATCTCTAACAAAGTGTCTTTGTGCTTTTAGTGGTTAGTTCATGTGTGTGTGTGTGTGTGTGTGTGTGTGTGTGTGTGTGTGTGTGTGTGTGTGTGTGTGTGTGTGTGTGTGTGTGTGTGTGTGTGTGTGTGTGTGTGTGTGTGTGTGTGTGTGTGTGTGACTGATTTACGGTCACACATACATCAATGAAGGGATGCAAATTTCGCCTTGAAATTTGCATCACACAAATTGGCTTTGCAACCGGAAGCTCCACCCGTTTGAATATATTATTCACACTTGTGAATATGCTTGTGTGTGTCCGTTTGAATATATTATTCACACTTGTGAATATGCTTGTGTGTGTGTGTGTGTGTGTGTGTGTGTGTGTGTGTGTGTGTGTGTGTGTGTGTGTGTGTGTGTGTGTGTGTGTGTGTGTGTGTGCGCGCGCGTGTGTGCGTGTGCGTGTGTGTTCTGATTCCTGTAGGTGAGAAGGACCAGAAGATGTTGTCTCAACTCCATGTGAAGTGCAGATTATACAGACCTTCATACATAACATGTATGAGGCACAACTTCCGACAAGAACTGTCGCATTGCAATGCATTGTTAGCTTGTTGATGAGTTTTTGTTGGCAAGCGACATGGAGTGTGATGGATAAACATAATAACATTGATATGATCTCAAATCTTTTTCAATTAAACATGCTCTTTTTGATATACCGGTAATCTTTCACTGGTATATTTTCACAATAACCATTGCACATAACTAAATGTGTTTTTGACAACTTCTCTGAACATTATTTCTATGTGTGAGTGTCTGCCCCTAACACTGCCAAAAGATGCAGGCACCGCTAATGTAACGGAAATAGGCATTTGATCAATCTCAAACATGTTTTCAGGATAGGGTGGGTATGGAAAGCTCTGGAAGACCTACGGATCCCAAATGGACAAATTGCCGATGAGTGTGATGACCACAGATTACATCTAAAGCTTTATGGATTCCAAGAGACTGGGCCATGGAAAAAGGACATCACAGAGTGTTTCAATGAGGGTGACCAACAGGGAGAGTTGATGACATGACTATCGAGGTAATGTGTACCGATTTGCGTGATGTTTGGACAAAATCTGTAGGAGTAAAATATGTTTTTTTGTTGCAAAAATCGGCCTCCTGGTGGCGCTATAACAGACCGATGTGAGTGTGCACAGGGAGTGTGTGTGCATAGTCACACACCGATCGGTCCAGCAGTGCTGGAGATTAATTGTACACAAAAGGACGGACGAAGACACACACACACACACACACACACACACGCACGCACGCACACACACACACACACACACACACACACACACACACACGCACACACGCGCACACACACACACACACACACACACACACACACACACACACACACGGATGGATGGACATGGGCAAAATCATAGTCTTGGCCACGTCTTTGGCCTGGCATTGACAAAAAGCGCTTGAATGTGGCAGAGAAACGGGCCACACAGCCTTCTGATGTTCAAGATGCGGTGAATCTGTGCCATTGGTCAATGTTAGTACCTCAGGCTCTACAAGTGAAAGTCCTTGAAAGAGACTTTTACTGCCCCTGTGCTTCCTGCCTTGTGCATTATTTGTAAGAGAACGGTACATTACTGTGGGAGGCAAACGCCAGAAAGACTCATCAGTCACACACACACACACACACACACACACACACACACACCCTCGAGTATGTCACAGACACTTTCAAACGAGAGGGCTTTATACAAGCAAGATGGAGCGATATGGCACACACTGTATGAGTTTTTCAGAGTGGACCTGTTAAGAAAAAATCAAGGAAAACAAGGTGCAATGTTGTCCTACCACAACAATTCTCACACATTTGAAGATGAAACATCCATGTCTAAAGAGACTTCACAACAGCTAAACAATTAATTGTCAACCAAAATTTCAAGATCGTGCCATCTCGACAACTTTGCAGCAACCGTTTGTCCCTTTATAATAAAGTGTCTCCCCTTTACCTCGCAATTCACCACAATTTACACAGCTTATTATTAACAGGAAATAGGTGTAACTTAACAGCGTGTGTATTTATGGGAGAGGGGGAGAGCGAGCGAGAGAGACAGAGGGCGACCTGCAGCCTTTGGACAGCAACAGTACATGGCGCTCACATAAACGGCACACTGTCGGAGGTAACATTTAAAACCCATGGTGAAAACCACACACTTTGAGTGTTTTGCCTCGCTACTTTCTTTTGTTATTCCTTAATGTTGTTATTGTCTCTACAGTGACACGGAGCTGAAACCAATAATGACACTCTTGTGTACCAGTATTGAGATGTAATTCATATAAATTGTTGCCTTATAGGCCCAGATAACCAATACTATGTCTATCGTCTGGGCATTAGAGTCTCATTGTTGCCTTGCAATTCTTCTCTTGATTGAAACCGTTGTCTCCCCTTGGTTTCATCGAGGTTAACAGTGTCCAGACACAGTGGCCATTAAATTAATTAAAACGAGAACTAGAGTGCTCGCATAAAGGAAGATGGATTTGGCTAGATCAATGATATTTACAGGTACCTTAATTACATTCACTAAATAAAACACATCTAGGTCACAAAGAGGAGAATTCTAAATAGGCGATTAAGCCTGTGGTAAGAGCCTTAATAAGGCAAGCAAAGTACATAAAATGAGGGGAAGTGAGTGAGTGTCAGTGCAAATGACTTTGCCTAACACTATTCATCATGGCCCTAAGTGGTGGAGATGGTGTCCGGGTTCTAAATTCTAACAGCATTAGTCCCTGATAATGGGGGCTTCATACCAGCCAGTATCAATAATGGTAACAATAACTCATCCATCTGGACCCATTCCAGACTATGACCGGTTAATTATGTTTCTTATGAATATGCCTTCCAGTCTGAAACTGTGTGAGTCAGAACAGACAGATTAAGGAAGGGGGAGGGGGTTGGGGTGAAAAGAGACATGAAACATCACCCGACACACACACACACACACACACACACACACACACACACACACACACACACACACACACACACACACACACACACACACACACACACATACCCCTTCCCTCTCTTCTATTTCTCAGCCAATACAGAGGTCAAGGTCATGTCTTTGCTGTTACATGTTGTGTCAAATTACATAAGAGTAATCAGAATCAACTATATTGTCACATCACCGGTTTACAGATGTAAAGAAGGGGGTGATGTGCGATGATCAATGCAAACATTCTGTAATGTTCTTACATATTGTGCAGAGTGTGGGACAGCATGGCTACTGTATGATGGATTCTGGCATTCTCTAATGTTCTTTGGTGCAGCAATTTCAAATAATAGAAGTCTGTCCGCAGGACAAAGGTTTCAAAGGGTTCCAGAGGACCCGCCTCCCTGCCTCCCTTCACAACAAAAGGCAAGATTGTAATGTTGTCACTTCTTGATTCCTAATTCCTTTCACTCTTCTACAGAGGACCCTGCCACTGAAAGGAAATGTGACTTGTTTTGTCAGAAGGATGTCAGAATCAGTTTGTTTACTTAGTGTACAGCGCTTTGGTTCAACACTGTTGTTTTAAATGTGCTCTATAAATAAAGTGGATGATTGGATAGGAGAATACGTTTTTATGTCATATTTATGTCAGTTGGATGTCATATTGTTACAATCTTTCAATTTGTTGTCATTCCCCGGTTGCATGTCCTTTATGACTGTTGGTAAGTACTTGTGGCAGTCCACTATTCTGAATTAATTGGGTTAATTATTATTGTATTTATGCATGCAGCTGCCTTAACATTGTTTTAACAAAAGTGAATCAACCATTTTTGTCTCCGCCAGGCCGATAGGCATGGCGAGAGAGTATGTTTTACCCCCCGTCCGTCCGTCCGTCCGTCCGTCCGTGTGTCCGTCCGTCCGTCCTTCTGTCTGCGACCAGCTAATCTCCGTCACCGTTGGCCCGGTCGCTGTGAAACTGCGCACACACACTCCCTGGATGCCACAGCAGAACCTCTGCCCCACATTTTTCAGATCAGCCTGTCATAGCGCCACCATGAGGCCGACTTTTGCAAAACACATTTTTTAATGTTACTCCTACAGATTTTCTCCAAATTACACACAAATCGGTACACAGTATCTCTATAGCCATGTGATCAACACGGATCTGTCCCATTTTCCATATTCCATCCTGATTGGCTAAGATTGGCTTCCAAAGTTAGCAGGATTGGTTCATTTTGAACAAAATGCCTCAAATCATGAACGCAGCATGCACTTTCCGTGCAATTTTCCACGTACATTCCCACTTGGCCCAGGAAGAAATGTCACTTGAAAACTTTCAAATCAGCCTCATGGTGGCGCTATAACAGGCCGATTCACATTTTTAGCTATAACTGCACCGATCTGCGTGCAACTTTGCATGCACACTCCTTAGAGGCCAAGGAAAAACCTTTGCCCTGCATTTTTCACATATGCCTTTTAGAGCGCCACCAGGAGGCTGAGTTTTGAAAAACACATTTTTTGCTCTTACTCCTTCAGATTCTGTTCAAAAATCACGCAAATCGGTACACAGTCTCTCGAGTCATGTGATCAAGATGGATGTGTCCGATACTTCATATTCTATCCTACTTGGCTAACATTGGCTTCTAAAGTTTGCAGGATAGGTCCGTTTTGAACAAAATTCCTCAAATCATGAACGCAGTGTGCGATTTCTGTGAAATTTTGCACACACATTCCTACTAGGCCGAGGAAGAAATGCCACCCTTTTCACATTGGCCTGTTATAGCGCCACCAGCTGGTCTAATTTAGCAAACCACATTTTTGGAACAAAATGCCTCTACTCATGAATGCAGTGTCCGATGGCTGTGCAAGGCCTAAGAAGAAATGGCACCCTTTTCACATTGGCCTATTATAGCGCCACCAGGAGGCCATATTAACCTAGCTGACCTGGCGGAGACTTGTGCTCCGAGGAGCACTTTTTCTAGTTCCTTCTCACATGACTTTTGCAGTAATGTTACACCTTGACCTTTCACTTAAGATATATCAGTTTGACTACTGTACAGTATGACCATTAGCATTGTTTCAGTTGGCAGAACAATGCTATCCATGCAGAGCTACACCAGCTAACCTTTTGCAAAGGTCAAATAAAATAATAAAATGGGTTCAACCATGACTTAATGGAAGTGATTATACAATCTCGCTGGCAATGTGCAAGAATGGAATCGTTAACCCCCTCACCCCACTCCTCTTCTTTTCTGTGCCAGTTCTATAAGCATACAGGTCATACTTATTTGTTAGACCTATTAGCATAAGTTACTTGTCGCAGATAATCAGAGCATCAGTCAAGTTCAATTACCATTAGGAATCAAAGCACATTGCAGTGATACTCCCCTCTTGCCAGTGATGTTTTCTGCAAGCAGGAATGAAAGACACTTGGAGATATTGATACCCACATAATGACCAATGCCCCAAAGAGACATTATTAGACATGCTGCTGTCTCTGAACACCAGTAAATCAAGTGGTGAGGGCTTGATCACTCGTCAAAATTCTAAAAACTCAGTTTCAGCAAATAATAGTTCATACCATTTTGAAAAAGTAAACTAGATTGAAATGAACTTTGGGTTTCATAATTATACAAATGATATTTATGGATACAATTCTCACAAGCCCAATTCCTCATACAAGGTTAATTTTGCCAGCTGGGTTACGTCAGCCATGTGTGGGTGAGCATATGAATTTCCTGTCATGTGTTGCACCGTCCAAGATTGGCCATCATTATCCACTGCTAATTCAATTGTGTTGACACATTAGCATGACACTCCATAATGACTTTTGAAGGAGACTGATGGCAATCGTTGGAAGCTAGAATTACATCCACAGGCTGGACCAGGAAAGGTCATTCATAATTAGGTGTTCAAGTATCTCTGGGTTTAGTTCTCAAGTGAGGGGACGATGGAGTGCGAGATCGGTCTGAGACTCGGAGCAGCAGGAGCTGCATTCACTTTACCAAACGGTAGTAAGGAAGCCAGAAGACAATGTTCTTGATCTACAGGTGAATTATCATTCCTACTGTGACATTATGGTCATGAAATGTGGACCATGACCAAAAGAACGAGACCACAGATACGAGCAGCCAAAATGGGTTTTCTCAGGAGGCTGGCATCTCCCTTAGGGATGAGGTGAGAAGCTCAGTCATCCGTGAGAGACTTGGAGTTGAGCCGCTGCTCCTTTGCTTAGAAAAGAGCAGTTGAGGTGATTTGGGCATGCTACTGCTGTTCCTGGCATGTTCAGCTGAGATGAGGCCACGGGGCACAACAAGGACTAGTGGAGGGATTATATCTCCACTCTGTTCCAGGAATGCCTCTAGATCCTCCTGTCTGAGCTGGCTAAGTTCACATGGCCAGGAAAAGGGTTGTCTGGGGCCCCTTGTTGGAACTGCTGCCTTCGCGACCCGACCTCAGGTAAGCGGTTGAAGATGGATGGATGGATGGATTTTCACATTCTCTTCAACTTCTGTCTTTCTGCACTCCTCCATTGTCTGAATTTTGGACTGCTGTTAAATACATTTAGTCAATAACACGGTGGTCTATCTTTTATAAGGGTAATAATAATAATAATAATAATAAATATATATGAGCCATTCTACTGAATTGGTTCAAATTCAGAGTTGGAAATTGTGTGAAATTTTAATTCTATTTTGGAAAGACTTTGACCATATTCACGTTGCACCAGATCTAAGGGACACATATTTAGTAAAAGTACAGTCAATTATCATTGACAAGTCAAGACTCAGAAAGGGAGCTTTGACTTAGTGGTGAGAGCCTAGGGCAAATCCTCTTCCTACTGGCCCATGTATAGTCAGAACTACAGCCCTGCTCTACTACTGCCCTGCTCTACACTACATTTCCCAGAGTGCAGCAGCAAAATGGCCGCTCATAACCTGATCAGAAGCACCTGAAAAGGAATGGAGGTGCTCAGTCATTATACAAACACACTTCAGAGAGGAAAGAAGGAGCTCCAAGTTCTACCAAAGAAGTTCAGCCCAAAGACGCCAATGGTCGGTGAACTGGTTTTATTTACTTTGTTTTGCAATACTGCTTATGTGTTTGAACATGTGTCTTATAATGTGTTCATGTTTAACTGGTTAAGTTTAAATTAAGGAAAACATTGCAGCATTGTTGAAGGAACACATTGCAGCATTGTCCTCTTTTTGTGTTTGGAAAGAAAAGTATGAAATACAAAAGAATAATACAAAGTTAAAAAGGTTAAAATTCTGTTTATGATTTAAAACTACTAAAATGTAGAAAATTCATGAAATTACCATGTTATGGTTTATTTGAGTTAAGACTACTAAAATGTGGAATTCATGAATTTGCCATGTTTAAAAAATGCTTAAAATGCTAAGTGAAAAATATAGCTGCAAGCAGCGATAATATGGGGCCAGTGGGGGGGGGGGGGAGGAGAGAGAGAGAGAGAGAGAGAGAGAGAGAGAGAGAGAGAGAGAGAGAGAGAGAGAGAGAGAGAGAGAGAGAGAGAGAGAGAGAGAGAGAGAGAGAGAGAGAGAGAGAGAGAGAGAGAGAGAGAGAGAGAGAGAGAGAGAGAGAGAGAGAGAAACTGAATAGATTGATGAGAGAGAGAGTGACATGGAAACGGAATAGATTGATGAGAGAGAGAGTGACATGGAAACGGAATAGATTGATGAGAGAGAGAGTGACATGGAAACAATAGATTGATGAGAGAGAGAGTGAGATGGAAACAATAGATTGATGAGAGAGAGAGAGATGGAAAAGGAATGGTTTGATTGGACATCTCAACCTATTGCCATTAACAGGATTCAAACTCTCAACCTTCAGACTAATAGGCTGCAACGCTACCTATAGTGCTATAGCTTTGTCCAGGCTGATATTGTCTGTTGAAGATCATAAACTCTTGCCTTCTTTCATGAACCAAGCCCCTGTTTCACTAACACTAAGATCACTCGTTCACAAACCATTTACCAATGAAGAAATTGTACATCTCCTCAGAACCAAAACTATTGAAAGTAGCCGGTCTACAAGCTCACAAACCATGAAAAGTTGTGAGATTGTAGATCAGCTGTTTTCAGAATGAAGTATGTCATACGTTGAAAAAACGTACTCTCAAATAAGCATTTCAGGTTATCTTTACCATTTGCACATGTATTCATTGATACAGTCATGTTGTTTGCAATTCAACTCAATTCAATTCAATTAAGTCTGCATCAAGTGAGGCTTGAACTAGCGACCTTGAGATTGTGAGGCATTCATTTAAGGGAGACGCCATTGGACCAACAGACAAGTAACTGTGAAAAAGGAGATCACACAGATGATACAGTTTCACGCAAATAGCTGAAAAATCCTGGGTTTAAGTGTTTTTCAAACTGCTCAAAATTGCGGACAATCTAAGGGCGGAGCTTACTGGTCAAAGCGATAGATGTGTTCCTCATGAGTCAAGGCACAAGTGTAAGCAAGTCTCACAACTTTCGGCCAAACGAGGCATGACTTTTGCCTGTTTAAAGTTTGCATTTTCAAAAAATTGCTATAGCGCCCCCCTTTGGCCAATTGGAGTGAGATTGGTTTCAGTGATATTTGGAATGACTCTCTACATTACTGCAACGTTTCAAAGAAATGTGAGTCTTGCATGTATGTGTTAGGGGCAGATGAATAATTTTCATAAAACTGCAATAGTTAAAATCTATTTCCTCCTGGGATTTTTGAGTAATCTGCACAAAACATTTTACACATGAACTTAGGACCTTTGCCGACAAAACAAAAGCGGCGGATTTTCCATAAGTGAAAAAATGCAGAAGTTATGAGCCAATGGCTGTTTTTCATATAATTCAAAATGGTGGGCGATCTAAAGGTCAGAGGTCAAAAGTCAGACCACGAAAGTTGTCGGGCATGAAGAGACGCATGTGTGTATCGAAGTTTCATGGTTGTAGGTCAAACAGGGCATGAGTTGTACCTGTTCAAAGTTGGCACTTTCAATTGAGTGCTATAGCGCCACCCTTTGACGAATGAGTGTGAGAATTATTTCTTGATAGTTGTTCATGAACATCTACCATATGGCCGAGTTTCGTAAAAAGCGTATGCACGGTTAAGCCAGAACTGCCAAAAACAAGTATTTCTCAAACTGCTCAAAATTGCGGAAAATCTAAGGGCGGAGCTTACTGGTCAAAGCGATACATGTGGTCCTCATGAGTCAAGGCACAAGTGTAAGCAAGTTTCACGACTTTCGGCCAAACGAGGCATGACTTATGCCTGTTTAAAGTTTGCATTTTCAAAAAATTGCTATAGCGCTCCCCTTTGGCCAATTGGAGTAAGATTGGTTTCAGTGATATTTGGAATGACCCTCAACCTTTCTGCAAAGTTTCAAAGAAATGTGAGTCTGCATGTATGTTTTAGGCATAGATGAATAATTTTCATAAAACTGCAATAGTTAAAAAATATGGAATCCTGGGATTTTTGAGCAATTTGCACGAAACCTTTTACACATGAACTTTGAACTTTGGCCGACATAATGATGGGAGCGGATTTTCCATAAGTGAAAAAATGCAGAAGTTAGGAGCCAATGACTGTTTTTCATATAATTCAAAATGGTGGGAGATCTAAAGGTCAGAGGTCAAAAGTCACGAAAGTTGTCGGGCATGAAGAGACGCATGTGTGTATCGAAGTTTCATGGCTGTAGGTCAAACAGGCCATGAGTTGTACCTGTTCAAAGTTGGCATTTTCAATTGAGTGCTATAGCGCCACCTTTTGACGAAAGATTGTGAGAATTATTTTTTGATCGTTTTTCATGACCATCTACCATATGGCAGAGTTTCGTAAAAAGCGACAGCACGGTTCAGCCAGAACTGCGAAAAGTGGCAGAAGAAGAAGTGACATACTGCCAATAACAAAACAGGTCCAGAGCTGAGCTCTGGCCCCGTAAATAGCTGATCTACAAGCTTGTGAGTCTACAGGCTATTTTTCCTAAAATGTGTCTTTATTCCATTTAAAGGACTTAAAATGGTGTATTCATTTTAAATGTTTAATTCATTTAAAATGTTTAATTAAAATTATTTACTTTAATAACTTATTTAAGACATTAATTGGTGAAAGACACTTTTTGTTTGGTCTAAGGGCTTTAATTGTTTTAAAGCATTTATTGTGTTAAAGCATTTATTGTTAAGACATTTATTGTTTTAAAACATTTATTGTTTTCAAACATTTATTATTTGAAAACCCTAAGTTGTTTAATAAATACCCTAATTTGTTGTAAAACGGCAATGTTGTTAAACCTTGTTTTCTCTCTGTCTTTCAAGGTTTACAACCTGACTATGAAAGAAACCAACCAAAATGAAAAATAAGAGTTGGAAAAATAAAGGAGTTGATTGAGTTTAAGACTGAGTTGTGTCCTCGTCTTGGGTTTGGAGCTGAACTGCGAAAGAACTTGACAATCATATTGTATTTTCATAATTTTTGGAATATCTTTCCTCTCCCAAATGTGTCACTACCGAAACATGTAGAATTACCTTAGAATAAAGATACTTATATGAATGTATTAATTTATTTTTTCATCCTCCCCTGTACTAGCCTGGTTCCAGACAAATCTGCCATTGCAAAAATGGCCCTTGGCGGATTAGGTCTGGCCCCAGTCAATAGAGATTTTATTTCTCTCCCTCCGAAGTTGTTAGGGACCAATCAGAGCCCAGTATGCAAATATGGGGCATGTTTATCACCAGAGGCATATTTTTTTAATTTGCCCCTCGGAAATGCAGGTTCCACACAGAGATTCCAGACTAATATCTACGCAGTGATATTAGTCTGGCCATGCCAGGCTACCCCTGTACAGACAAAAAATTTATGTAGGTGGTTTCTACAATTAAATACATTCAAATTAATATTCTAACTGATTATTTTAATATTGAATTCTTAAGATTTATCAAAATTAAATGCTATATTTCTTTGTAAAATGTATAAAGTTGATTATATTGATTTCAGAATTAATGATAGTTGAAATTACACATACACCTAACCAATCATAAAATATTGGTTGATAACTCACTATCTTTGATTTTTGACAACATAACTGGTGTTTCACCACATAGTCGGAGAAAAGATCTGTCGGATTAACGCATGCCTCCCGTTTTAAGCTTAACTCAACAATGCTAGGGAAGACATGGCTTGCAAACACAGCTTTGAGCAGTTGTACATGGATAAAAAAAACATCACATTTGAAGTAAAACCCAAAAGGAGTTTATAATTGCAGAAATGATGTGTTCGGTAGTGACAATCCTTAAAATACACACTGATTTTCAGACTTTGGAAGACATTACTTCTGACTGAAGTAAACTAGCTACTCACCAGGTGGCCATGATGAACAGGAAGTCTGTCATTTCTTGGTGAAAAGTGTGGGAGTGTGGCTAAAACCAGGCTCCACCTATGGACTAAAACTCGTTGTGTTTCGGACATGAAAACATGGGACAGCTTTTTTTTTATATAATGTTTTTTAATTTAAAGAAAATCCACAAAATCAATCTTAATATTTCAACTTCCCTTTAAGATAAATATAAAGGATGTATTTAAAAACAAAATGTAATAAATTGACAAAAATCATTTAGATATTGTTTTCATGAATTGACATTTAGGAGTTAGGGGTTAGGACAGCCACCTCCCAATATGAAGTAACATATAAAGTATATTTTTTAATATATTACATTTTGTTCTATCTCAATTAATGTATTGTGATTAAATAGATCATAAGATGATATTAGTACACATGTAAGGTCTGACTACTTAATTGTTTTTTAAAATAGTTTTTTCATTGTGGGACTGCAATTTCAACCAATTCGGTAGAATGGTCCATATATATATTTGTATTAGTATTATTAGTTTCATTAATAAAAAAGCTAAGTAATAAATACTGTACATGTTCCACCTCAGATGGTAAAATGTTGATTTATCATGCAAATGTTTTTTTTCATGTAACAGCTGACTAGTTTTGCAAGATTCTGAAGAGACATCATTATGTTTGCTCCTACACATTTCAGTTTTCCGCTAGATACTAATTATACTGCTCTTTTTCCTTCAGTCTATGCATGTGTATGAAGATGAGAGAGATGATAGATAATCATTTTTAGCCAAAGGTTTGACAATATTTTATGCAGCAATTCAATGAATGGTATTATTTTATTTGAGGAATGATTTCATGCATTTGATAGTTATTTTATGCTAAACCTAGAATCCCAGATAATTGTGTTCCTCTCCAACATGCCTCCACCCCGCAAACAGCACAAGGACACAGATACAAACATGCATGCCCACACAGAGGGACCCTGCACACAAAAGCACACCTACCTCAAAAAGAATCGTCTGATACAATAAAGGACTGGCAAGAAAATGGAATAGGCAGCAACAGATTAGATCCGAAGAAGTCCTGATCTGTTTTTTTTTGTCCTCCAGTGCATTACATTTTGTCAGGTGGACAAAGTTGTCAATCAAGCCGGCAAACCTATTTTAGTGTCGTCAATGGGAGAGAAGAGAACGTTCACTCCCTCAATAGAGGGACGAGATTAAAGTAGGCCAAGCAGAGAAGAGGTCATTTTGTGGACTGATGTATTGAGAGTGACTCAGTCCACCCCACCACGCACTCACGCACTCACTCACTCACGCACACACGCACGCCTCAGTGAGTCAGACGGCTCTGCTGCAGAAACAGTCCGTGACCACCAAGCCATATGGAGTCACTGTGATTTTCATCAAAGGCATGTATAATTACGTACCTGATGATGTTTCTGAGTTTCCTAACAATGCACATCGATTGTTATACTCTCAGAGTCAAATAAACCCTCCGGAGCTGGTGTGATGATGATGAAGAAGAAGAAGGCAGTGTTGATGGTTCTGTTCTGTTTGGTGTGTGTGTGTGTGTGTGTGTGTGTGTGTGTGTGTGTGTGTGTGTGTGTGTGTGTGTGTGTGTGTGTGTGTGTGTGTGTGTGTGTGTGTGTGTGTGTGTGTGTGTGTGTGTGTGTGTGTGTGTGTGTGTGTGTGTGTGTGTGCGTGCGCTCGCTCGCTCGCATTTGTGTGCATGTAGGCTTTATGTTAATACATACGTGTTCACATATGTATGCAAATCATCAGAATTGAAAAATAAGGTTGCATGTTGTCTCCATCTCATTAAAGCCCCCCCCCCCCCCCCCCCCCCCCCCCCGCTACCCCTTAGTTTCATATGCAAACCATATTAACCCAATCATTGACTTACTGATTGGGTTGGAAGAAAGTGGTAGAAACTTACCTTAGATTAAGTATGAGTCAGAGCATAATTGTTTCAACAAACACACCGTGTCCACTTTCCTCTCAGACCATGCGAGTAGCCAATGATGCTCACTGTAATTAGACATCCGTGTTTATCTAACCTATCTCCTCCTGTCTTGCCAAGGATATCTGTGTGGGCAAGCATATTGTTTACTAGCATCTATGGGTGTTATTTTTAGGCTAAATCATTCCCCAACCATTTCACATCTACAAAGAGTTTGCAAGGCAGAATATAGCCAACTAAAAGAGGTGTAACTAGATGGATTTAAGGGTAAGAGGGTAAGAGAGGCTCTGAGTATTCACACTATGAATAGTCTATCACAACCGTTGGAGAACATTGTGATATATATGCTATTAAATAACAAAACTTGCTAGCTGAGCATGTTCAGACAAACGGCTAATCTATTATGCTGGAGATAGGTGCACAAAAGTAGCAGTACTGCACTATATTACTGTCTCTGTGCTCTGCAAATTAATGATCATGTCAGCATTTTTGTTCAAAGGCCACAGCTTTGAACAAAAACTCACCAGATAAGCATCTCGTGTCCCTCCCCTTATCTGAATTTCCTTCAGCTAGAGCTTGAACTTCCCCTGTCTACTGAGAAAGTGAAATGGAAGAATCCAATAAGTGCCATTTTGTGAAGGCTATTGTGACGGCCTCCCCACTTGGCCTTAACCTGACTCCGCCAGACGGGGCGGTATTGAGTTCACATTAAGTTCACAATACAGCCTCCATCTGGGATCGCTAAGAGATTGGAGTTTACACCGACCCGCGCCCAGTCGAACCAATCAGGGACAGCTACGGGCGGGATCTTGCGCCTATTGCATTGTAGTTCTTTCTATACGTTTTCTTTCACTATTCATCATGGCCGCTGCCACGAAGAACAACACTACAAGTTGCGTAGCTACTATATGTCATGTAGACACATTAATGTGATTGGTTGGAGTTAGCACGGCCAGATGGTGATAGACAGACAGTCCCATCCAATCACCTGCCAAGTAGCTTGAAAAAAGGGATTGCCGTCTTGCAGCGGTTGGGCTACCGAGATCCCAGATGGAAGTAAGTTGTGAAACGCGTGTGAAGGAAGCTTCTTCCCTCTGGCAGAGTCAGGTTAACTTTGCCTGTCTGGGGGGGGGGGGGGGGCACTCCTGCAAACTTTGGAAGCCATTATTAGCCAATCAGGATGGAATATGAAAAATCTGAAAGACTAATTTTGTTTTATGACTATAGAGATACTGTGTACCGATTTGCGTGATGTTTGGACAAAATCTGTAGGAGTACTGTCAAAAAATGTGTTTAGCATAAATCGGCCTCCTGGTGCCGCTATAACAGGCCCATGTGAAAAATTCGCTGCGAGCAAGCCAACGGTGCCGGAGATTAGCTGTACACAGACAAAAGACAGAATGACAGACACACACACACACACACACACACACACACACACACACACACACACACACACACACACACACACACACACACGGACGGACAGGGGGTAAAACATACTCTCTCGCCATGCCTTTCGGCCTGGCGGAGACAATAAGGGGGAAGAAGGTTGATCTGTGCTTGCGTGCCAGGCTGACAGAGCGAGTGAGTTTCAGAGCGCATCGATTAAAGGTGCACGCACCATGTGTGATCATGGATTCCTTCTTCAGCGATGTGAAAACATGGAATTTAATGTAATTGTTGCTTATTGTAGGCCATCATCTACTCCATCACGCAGGGGTGTCGCCAGCCTTCAAAACCCACACAAGCAAGACAAGACACTTGTAGCTAGCGGGCCAGTTGTCCAAAGGCTGCAATTGTAACATTGTTTATCAGAATTGTTGGGTGTGCTTATGCCATTATGTGGCAATGTAATGGCTGTCAACATAATGGCATATTGTTGAATTATATGAAGCATTTGCAGAAAGGAACGTACCGCTAGAAAGAGAAGCCTGCAGCCAGTCCTTGACTTCCACCACAAGCCAGCAGCTGCAGTGAGAGTAATTGTGATGTTGTCCGCTGTTGGGAAGTCAAGTTGCGGGCCTTTTGGCCCAGTTGTCCAAAAAGGCTGCAATTCACACATCGTTTAGAGGCAATGCAGAATTGTGTGTGCTTAAGGCTGTCAACTAGGGGTGTGCCGATACACTAATTTCACGAAACGATACGATACGATATTTGGCTCACAACTTCGATACGATACGATAGGCACTTTTTTTATTATGAAAATAAATGGGGGAGAAAAAAAGGAAATGCAAACAAATAATTCTGTTTTTGCATTATTCAGACATGCAAACTTGTAGCTTTTCAGACGTTTTGAATCCAAATAGGGCAATAGTGTGACACCTGACCCGAAAAAAAACAACATGTTGTCACCCTTTTCACCTCGGGGCTGTTTGCATGCCTGATTATTTTGATTGGTGTAAAAAAAAAAAAAAAAAAAAAAAAAATTCAAAACGATATTTTTTTTTTCCAAAACGATACATATCGTCGCGAAAACGTATCGCGATATATCGCGGGACGATATATCGGCACACCCCTACTGTCAACGTTGAATTATATGAATCTTTTGTAGACAGGAGGCTACCCCAGCCTTGGAGTGGAGACCCACTATGGGATTGTTTTTGTATTACTTCCGGGTCTGTCGTCATCTGTCAGTGAAAGCATCATTCATAGGGTAGCGAACAGCGCCAACTGAAAACACAAAATATCGTCATTCTCGTCGTTGGCAGGGTGCACCTTTGGCAGAATTTGATGAGAAATCTCGTCGTTGGCAGGCAAATAGTTAATATGGCAACTATGCATTAAGGCTACTTAAATAGGCAGCTACTCTGTACACTCTCTCTATGCACTCTGTACATCTATGCACTCTGTACATCTATGCACTCTGTTCATCTTTCAGCCCAATGTGAAAACACTCACCATTTTAAACACTGGTGAAAGTAACTTTTTTTGTTAAACGGTTTGTTAATGTGCTTTGCTGGTTGTGTGTATGATGTGCTGCTTATATGCTAATGTTGGTTACATATGTATGGGTGCATGCACAAATGTGTGTCTACATCATCTGTGTGTGGGCAGGGTGGCAGGTGGGACCATTCTACCGAATTGGTTGAAATTGCAGTCCCACAATGAAAAAACTATTTAAAAAAAAAATTAAGTAGTCAGACCTTACATGTGTACTAATATCATCTTATGATCTATTTAATCACAATACATTAATTGAGAGAGACAAAATGTAATATATACAAAAATATACTTTATATGTTACTTCATATTGGGAGGTGGCTGTCCTAACCCCTAACTCCTAAATTTCAATTCATGAAAACAATATCTAAATGATTTTTGTCAATGTATTACATTTTGTTTTTAAATACATCCTTCATATTTATCTTAAAGGGAAGTTGAAATATTAAGATTGATTTTGTGGATTTTCTTTAACTTAAAAAAACATATACAAAAAAGCTGTCCCATGTTTTCATGTCTACCGAAACACAACGAGTTTTAGTCCATAGGTGGAGCCTGGTTTTAGCCACACTCCCACACTTTCCACCAAGAAATGAAATAGACATCCTGTTCATCATGGCGGCCACCTGGTGAGCTAGTTTACTTCAGTCAGAAGGAAATGTCTTCCAAAGTCTGAAAATCAGTGTGTATTTTTAAGGATTGTCACTACCGAACACATCATTTCTGCAATTATAAACTCCTTATGGGTTTTACTTCAAATGTGATGTTTTTTATCCATGTACAACTGCTCAAAGCTGTGTTTGCGAGCCATGTCTTGCTTAGCATTGTTGAGTTAAGCTAAAAACTAGCTAAAATTGTCACTCCCAAAACAGTCACTACCGAAACATTATGCTCAAGTTTCGGTAGTGACATCATTGTTTCGGTAGTGACAAAATTGGATGTTCATGCTTTTGAGACATTATTAAAGTACGTTTTTCAAACATGTACATAATTGTAACATGTAGGCTACATTCTATTTCATCATGTGGTGCAGGGAGAGATAAAACACCTAAATGCCAAAACAAAATGTAAAAAGTTGGGCAGGGAGATGGAGAAGTTTTGTTGGGCTTCCACACAACCTAGCACCGAAGGTGATCACTGATCAGTGAATATTTAGCTAAAAGAGTTAAGTGACTATGGCACCGCCTTGTAAACAAAATACTATGGTCACTACCGTAACAATAGTCACTACCGAAACACCAGTTATGTTGTCAAAATCAAAGATAGTGAGTTATCAACCAATATTTTATGATAATGATTGGTTAGGTGTATGTGTTATGTCAACAATGAATGTTTAGCAAAAAGAGTAAGTGACTATGGCACAGCCTTGTAAACAAAATACTGTCTACCGTAACAATACAGTCACTACCGAAATAGTGCAGTCACAACCGAAACACCAGTTATTTTGTCAAAAATCAAAGATAGTGAGTTATCAACCAATATTTTATGATAATGATTGGTTAGGTGTATGTGTAATTTCAACAATCATTAATTCTGAAATCAATATAATCAACTTTATACATTTTACAAAGAAATATAGCATTTCATTTTGATAAATCTTAAGAATTCAATATTAAAAAAATCAGTTAGAATATTCATTTTAATGAATGTATTTAATTGTAGAAATGACCTACATTAATTTTTAGAAATAGTCTGTACAGGGGAGGATGAAAAAATAAATTAATACATTCATATAAGTATCTTTAATTATTCTAAGGTAATTCTACATGTTTCGGTAGTGACACATTTTGAGAGAGGAAAGATATTCCAAAAGATTATGAAAATACAATATGATAATTGACTGTACTTTTACTAAATATGTGTCCCTTAGATCTGGTGCAACGTGAATATGGTCAAAGTCTTTCCAAAATAGAATAAAAATTTCTCACAGTTTCCAACTCTGAATTTGAACCAATTCGGTAGAATGGCTCAGGTAGGTGTATGGCTTCTGGCCTGAATTATTGTCTCAAACCATAGGATAGGGTTAACATAGCGCTGAGGGAACATAGACACGCTCCCATTATAACAGGGAGATGTGATGCAGTGGGATAGAGAAAGGGAGAAGCTTAACAAGTGGGCCAACATAAAGGAAGCTATTGAGAGATATATTATGTTATGTATTGCTTTTGAAACTTATTTCTGCTGTCATGACGCCCCGTTTTATCGGCAGCAAATTAAACAACCCATCGTTTTATCTCTCTCCCATCATCATCTTCATCAGCTGTGACCTTGAGTGTCCAATTAAACTACTAACAACTCTGACAAGTATCCATCTCTGAAACTGATGTTCAGTGGTAATGAATCAACTGTTGCCTTTAGCCCATGGAGAGAGATCCCAAGCTGTGATGACTCAAGCCCAGCCCCCTAAGAAACCACTTTAACTGAGGGCCATGGCTGCATGTTACAGGAAAGGGAAGGCTGCTTGAAAAAATACTGAATTGTTTTGGTGAAGGCCAATCGTTGCCCTAACCCTAACCTCACACTAACCTAATGGTCGGAATAATGGGGTGTCGGAATTATGAGCGGACCCCATTGTCCACAGGGTGCCCAATTCAGGCAAACTATTTCTCTTTACTTGGCACGGAGGGAGAGATTAAGAAGTGATTGAGAATTCTATATGGCTTTCAGAAGGGACTGTTTGTGGTCACTCATATATTTTGGACAAAAGCGTCAGCATAATGTCTCAATAATAATATTTCTTTGGACAACAACATAGTTCTAAGAATGGAGTAAGCGATAAACTGCCAATAGAACATTATGTGCATCAATCAATTCCTGGGGCTGAAACAGTTTACATGATAATGAGGCCGATTTTGGGCCCGTTTTGCCCCTGTCAACAATCATGGGTGTTCTCCCAGTTGGAGACTTTTCCGTAGCGATTATCTCCTTAATTAATTATCCTGATGTTGCCATGCACTGTTGGCTGATTCTTGTCTCTCATTAACACAGGGATGTCCAAACTTTTTTCAAATGGGGTCATATTTGAAAATATGAAAATACCTGAAGGCTGACTGCATCTCCTGTCATACTGCACCTTTGTTTGCAATATAAATAATATTTTGTTGACAGTGTAGCCAAATGCAAGCCACTCATCTGCGCTGTGAACAAAACCAAAACTATTCAGTATTTGTTCAGCCTTTTTTCATATATATGCATGCACTGCATTGCTATTACATTTATGTATTCCAATAAATTATATTTTCTTCAAATGGCATTGTAGCCAAATGTAACCCGGTGTGAAATGGTCTCTAAAAAAAAGGGAGAACAATACAAAAATTGATCTTTCTGGTTAAGTAGGCTAGATATGACTAGATACTTTTGCACGCCAGAATACACTACATAGCCTACAATCAATGAACCCTCGGAATAATGGGAATTTGTTATCAAAACAACGGCAATTGCCGTCGGACTATCGAGTTTTCTGAAAAATGGGACTTCAGACCAATGGTGCTTCTGAACAACGGCCCGTCGGAACAATAACATCACACCGTACAGTCAAAAGTTATTCTAAAAGGATAACACAAAAATCCCCAGGGGGCTAAAGTTTCCATTGTGGTCCATAAAGGTGAGTGGAATACAAGTGTGTAGGTAATACTGTAGTGAGGTGAATGGACTGTGGGAGTGGCCGGAGGGGAGAGACAGACACCAAGCCAGAAGCCACATTCACACATTCTATCCTCATACTTCTATCTTTGCGTCCTCCACTCGCGCCTTAGTCCCGCAGTCGAGTGAGGAGCCAAGGATCAGTTGCAAGGACAGAGCAATAGATCAGGTTGGACTGAATAGCCAAATTCCAATACTCACCTTGTATCAGACATTGTATCTCACTCTAATACGCTTAGGAATTGAGCTGCAACATGCATTCTCCGACACCCATGCACTACTAACCACTGTAGGGCTGTCAAAAAAAATCGATTCATGAATAAATCGCGATTCTTAATGCCACGATTTTAAGAATCGATTCAAAATATTAAAATCGATTTTTAAAAATTTTTTTTTTTTTTTTTTTTTTTTTTTTATAAAATCGCAATAAATCGCAGAATCGAATATCAATTAATCGCAGAATCGCAATTTTAATCGAATCGGCACCCTAGAAAATCGCAATAAATCGCAGAATCGCAATTTTAATCGAATCGGCACCCTAGAAAATCGCAATAAATCGCAGAATCGAATCGAATATCAATTAATCGCAGAATCGCAATTTTAATCGAATCGGCACCCTAGGAATCGATTTTGAATCGAATCGTGAGGTAAGTGAATCGTGACACCCCTAAACCACTGGATTGTGTAAATAAAGATCAATCAAACCATTATTGAATTTGTAAGAGTGCATCACATGCTCAAACGTTTGGGAAGCAAATGATTTCCGGTTCACACTCGAGGACGGAGTGCAGAGGAGGCAGAAATGAAGTTATTGGAATTTGGCTGACAGTTGGTCTATCTTTGATTGATCATGCTCGTTAGAAGCCGCACGCTCATTTTATGATGTGGGTGAAGGCCGTTTAGTGCAATACAGATAATCTGTCTTATAGACACTGTGTGAATAGAGCTAATCAAAAGCTACCTTATCTTGAAATTCAATTATATATTTGTTACATTGTATCCACTACCTTGATATACAGTATTTAAACACTCCATCCCAATACTGGACTGTACTGTACTGTACAAGGGGAAGATGATTATGCTTGAATTATGACTGATTTAACCATCTTCTCTTTGCTAATGCAGGTCTGACAATGATTAAAACATTCCGATTTGCATTCCTGCATTTCACATTCTTTTTAGGGTTAGGGCATTAGCCTCAGATGCTAAATTAATGCTCATCATCTCTTTCACAGAGGGCCTGTGAAGAAATATGTGAAGAGTGCCAGCGTTGTGAGGAGAATACATATTGCGTCTTGGTCTTTAAATGATGAGTGTGAAATAACAAGGTTGTATCATAATGGAAATTGTCTGCAACAGGGGCATTTTGAGGAGAAGTCATTCGAGCTCACTGAATCAATTAGCAAATGGGGCATGATACTGCTGTAGGACAGTGCTTTTATCATAACCCTGAATGTGTGAGTGATTGGCTCATTATCTTTGTTTATGGTAAACTCATACTGTATAGTTTATGACTGGAATGTTCAGACAGTGTGCAGTGTGCACACAACCCTGCGTTGGGTACAGTGAAATGTGTGTAATTATATATATATATTTTTTTTAGCGGCGCTAGCCGCTCTATACCTTTAGGTATAGAGCGGATATTAGCCCTCTATGCCTGGCTTTTGCGTCAACGTTCTGATTGGTCAGGTGCGCCAACGTTCTGATTGGTCAGGTGCGTCAACGTTCTGATTGGTCAGGTGCGTCAACGTTCTGATTGGTCAGGTGCGCCAAAGTTGTGATTGGTCACTATTCATGACATCACTATGATGTCATGAATATAGAATTCGATGTCTATATAAACGATGACAATGACTTCATCTTATTATTCATTTGGCTAAAGTCTCCGTCTAGGTAAGTTATTTAAAGTTAATATGACGAATAGAAAGAGAAAGATACAAGAACAGATGAAGGGTGAATGTATAGAAAGTCTGAGTTCGGGACCCAGTCATCCGTTATGACAGAATGGTTTGATAGAGACGATCGAGAATCCAAGAGTCCGTTAAGGTTCTGATTGGTCAGGCCCGTCAAGGTTCTGATTGGTCAGGCCCGTCAAGGTTGTGATTTGTCAGGCAAGGGGACTATTCATGACATCACTATGATGTCAAGGTTTATTTTTTATTTCCTCATGTTTTTTTTTGTATATATTTTTATTTGGCTTTGGCTAAAGTCTCCTTCTAGGTAAGTTATTTAAAGTTAGATCCTCAATTTAACTTTATCTGTCGTCGACGCTCTGATTGGTCAGACCCGTCAACAAAGTGATTGGTCAAGCTTCACATGACACATGGCTATAAACACATTATAAACACATATCGATGACATAATGTATTCAAAGGCGCCGCTACCTTCACACAGGGTGTGATTTTTTAACAGACAGTTTATAGCTATATCAAAGCAATATCAATTTGCAAGAATATCCAGTGAACAGTAGTCTGGAATCCAGACTGATTCGCTCCGTTCGGCTAATTTTTTTTATTTTTAAATCATGCTATTTCCAAGGGCTGGAGCAGGGCGGGACGGGCTCCCAGGAGCTGCGGCTTCTGATTGGTCTGTGGTGCGGGGCGGGACCAGTGGCTTCTAATCTAAAGGTCTGTGGGCGAGGCGGGACAGAGCCTTCCAATGTAAAATTTTAGTCACTTCCTGACTTGACTACTTAATTGGTGAATTGGTTTGGAAACGTCACCAATTACCAGGATAATAGCCAGCAAAGTTAAAAAAAACAAGCACATTGTTCAATCACTGCCTTCTACAATTTACTGTGCTCCCGTTATAAGCTTTGACTATACTTACATTCATTACTATGTTGGCTGCTGCAGCCATCATAAAGACCCTATACAAAAACAGATGAAGTATCTTCTGATTGTTATGTCAGCAGAATAAAACTTGGTTTTATGCCAGTGTTTTTTAAACGGCCCTTGTTTTGGACTAGATCAGCTGCCTTCATTTTAGTGTGGTAATATTTATAAGACAGCAGATCTGCGTAACAGATAGCATATTATTTGTCCTCAGATGACATTGAAAAGACTTGTCAATCAACATGATTAGTTCATTCCATCTGTCTTGAGGTGAATAATAATCATGTGACCTTTGTCACGCTACACACTGAATCGAATTCCAACACTATAATTGTGTCATTGGGTGCCACATTACCGATATTATCCCCTTGTACAATAACAGTGTGCTGTACCTAATGCTATCCCAGTATATCTTCCTAATGCAGCTTCAGGTGTCTAGTCTGTGTGTATATAACTTCTCCTCTATCATCCCTTTGTTCCACTTCCACTCTTTTGTCGCACCTGCAGACATTCCTTTGGGAAGAGGTGAGACAGACACAATTCCCTCTTTGAAATTCAGAATCCATCCTATTAGCCATATACAAACAAGTAGTTTACTACTATGCATGTGACTTCTCGTCACATGCATTTTTCAAGTGTAGTAGAGTTGAGGAAGTCAGTTAAACACACTCTTGTGCAGGAAAATGGAGAGCACTCTCCTTCAGTTAATTCCGGAATTGAATTGCGGCTCAATCAGCACCATGCATGGCTTTTCGTCATGCTGCCAGGCACTTAGTTGTGGGGTTCCAGACTGAGGTTAGAAACTTGGCCCCAGAGAGGAAACTTTAGTGCATAAATGGCACCCGCTGGGGCCTGTGGACACATATTCTACTCAGTCTTTCCTGCTGTGAGTTCAGCCGGGCAAGAGAAATTAAGTTGGGAAACTAATTTAGGAGCATGGCTTTGAATTCACTCTATCCACAGTGTGGCTATTTATTCAGAAGGCCCGAATGAGCCCAAGACTGCTTTTAGGAGACTGGCCAAGACATGAATGAGATGTTTATTATGGCACAGAACAGATCATATTGCAGCATTTGGAAGCACGTGAAACACAATGATCTTCTATGACATTTCGGTCACAGTTTGCAATACTTAGGCAATTGGTAGACTATAGAGTACTGAAGTCCTGACGTCACTCGTTCATCCCCTGGATCATGGAAGTAATTTCTCTATGGAGAATACACATTGGGACATCTTAGAATAGTCTCAAATAAGAATTGTCGTCCAAAAATAAACAAATTGTCCCGGCGATATTGTCAGAGAGGGAGGTGGCTCTGTATCGTTAGTCAGTCATTCATTCATATTTAGTCTCTGTTGAAAATTGTATTAACTAGAAGTTCGGGCCGCTGCGCGGCCCTCACATCTAGCGTGACGTGTCGCACACTTCGCATCGCAGATCCAACTTACAGCCACCTCACAGTGTGAGCGAGAGTATTGTGTGAAAGTAGGCCGAAGTCGCTTATAATATTCGGACATGGCAACACTGGCGAAAAGTAAGGAAAATGTGCTTATAATCAGAGGACAAGGCAACGCTGAGTGTCCTGTGCGCCTCTCTTTCTCTGTCCCTGTGTGTCTGTACCCCTGTCTGTCAAATAAGGTTCGGTCCCACATAGAATAGCCTAGTTGAGTTCCACCTAGGGCCCAGTCCCAGTTGGGACCCACCTCGGTCCCACATAGACTTGCCTAGTTGGGGCCCACCTAGGGCCCAGGTGGAACCCACCTAAAGCCCACATGGGCAACCCAGTGGGGACCCACCTCGGTCCCACATAGACCCCCTGGGAGTCTTGGGACCCCCACGAAACATCGCGGACCCCTTCTGACCCCTGCAAAACATCACAGACCCCTTCGGACCCCTGCGAAACATCGCAGGGGTCCCTGGAGACCTAGTGTGGTCTAGCTCTGAGATTAATGGAGTACAAATGGAACAAAAAAAACGAAAGGGAAAGATGCAAACAAATTGTGTGTGTGTGCATTGCTTGTTGGTCGCGCAACCTGGCAACCCTGGGCTGAGGCAGACAACACATGGCGAACAGCGAACATGTCGCTCGCGCACCCATGCAGACACAGACACGGTGACGGAAAACGGGAAACTGTGAAGCCACAGAGGTTGTGCAAGAGGTTGCACATGAACTCTGCAGCCGCACTGAGGCGCTCCAACACAAACACTGTGACATTAAGCTTCACACAACGAACATGAGCACTACGCTGCTGTTTGTCCAAAACGCACAATATCTCTTCTCCCACCGATTCTCGTTAGGATGTTAACGGTGTGTGTGTGTGTGTCTGTCTGTCTGTCTGTCTGTCTGTCTGTCTGTATATATATGTGTGTGTGTGTGTGTGTGTGTGTGTGTGTGTGTGTGTGTGTGTGTGTGTGTGTGTGTGTGTGTGTGTGTGTGTGTGTGTGTGTGTGTGTGTGTGTGTGTGTGTGTGTGTATGTATGTATGTATGTATGTATGTATGTATGTATGTATGTATGTATGTATGTATGTATGTATGTATGTATGTATGTATGTATGTATGTATGTATATATATATATATATATATATATATATATATATATATATTCTGTCATTCCTTATACTTATATATATATATAATTATACAACACTGGTATTACAACGTGTACAACTATTATTTCAACTTAACAACAACAATATAATTATGTGCAAGCAGATATGCACTTAAAGGGTGCACGTTCAACAGTGGAGAATGCATGGGCGTCCTTAACAAATAAACGCTCTCCGCCTCACCTGTTTAGAAGCAGATCGCCCACCACAGACCGTTCGTTGCGATGGGGGACGACCGTGTTTAGGGGCGAGACAATTAGACGCAGATTGCTCACTCCAGACCGTTCGGTGCGATCCGGGGCGACCGTTTTTAGGGGCGAGATTGTGAAACGGCCGCATCGTTAGCTTGTATAGATTTTCGGAGACTCGACACGGTGCAATGGCTAGATGATGAACTTTTGTGTGTCTGGTGGAGAGATTTACTTTAACGCGACGTGCTACCACACACACACACACACACACACACACACACACACACACACACACACACGCAGCACGGAGAAGTGCGAGGCTGTTCTGTCCTCTCTCTCTCCCCCTCTCTCTCTATCTCCCCCTCCCTCCCTCCTGCTCTCTCTCTTTCCCCCTCTCTCTCTCTTTCCCCTCTCCTTCTCTCTCTCTCTCTGTCTCTCTCTCCCCCTTCCTCCCACACTCTCACTCTCTCGCTCTCTCTCCCCCTCCCTCCCTCCCTCCCTCCCTCCCTCGCTCTCTCTCTCACCCCTCTCTCTCTCTCCCTCCCGTCAAAGGGTGCTCACTGTGTCGCAGATGATGATTGGCTGTTTAAAACAGACCAGGCGGAAGTAAATTGCGAGCTGAAATATATAGCACTTTATGAATATTTATGAATATTATAAAAGACACATGTGAAGGTTGAAAATAAAGTAGAAGTACTTACGGTATATACTTTTGCATGAGGGATTTTTGTAGCAAGTTGGGAGAAAGTGGAGCAGCTGCTTTGGCCGTGAGTTGTTCCTAAGTGGTTGAGGTTCCAAAGGCGCACGGCTCTCTGATTGTGTTGGGATGCGGTGGTGGTAACGTAAGCGTTTTCTCGCCATCAGTTGATGCTTCATATCCATATGAGTCAAACCTAAATTAATTATTTTAAGCCTGGAGCCAAACCAATCAGACTCCTGGTGAATCATAAAACATTTGATAACCACAAAAAAGGGTATTTATTAAATATAGTAGGCCTATGTAATATATTTAAATATTCAAATATTTGTTGACACGGAATCAAATGTTTTATGGTCATGATTCACCAGGAGCCTGGATGGCTTGGTTCCAGGCTTTAAATAAATAATATAAATATTTTCGGAAATCTCTATGGGAAAAATGAATGGGCTTTTGATCTTTGGCACCACTAAATGGCCACCACTGCTATGCCCTTTTGGTCTGGCCCCTTGCAAGCACGCCACTCCAAGTCCATGTTGTGAATCCTCACCTCTACGTGTAACTGGCTGGTCGACATTGAAGTACAACAGGACAGGCGGACAGGACATGCAACTTTTCAGTGTCATAGGTGACTTGGTGTAGCTTCAGCCAGCACCACTGTCTTATTGTGCAAGCTGTCTCAGCTGGGCTGAAAGCTCACTGATGTTTGGGATGAAGTTTCCAAGGTAACTGACCATGTCAAGAAAGTGCTGAAGTGCTGTGACATTTTCAGAGATGGACATTTTGATCATAGCCTTGGTCTTGTCAGGATCTACTTTCAGGCTTTCCCTTGTCAGCACATGCCCCAAAATAGATGACTCTGTTAGCTGAAGAAAAAAAAAAGCCCTGTCAGGGCCAGGCTGAAACAAACACAACTGGCCATTTTCGAGGATGGGAAGACGGGCGGGGAGGGTGAACTCTGTGGCTGCATTAGCAGGGATTATAAATATGTTTTATGGCATCTTCCTCAAAATGTATGCGCTCCAGGTGAAACTCCTCACTGTCAGGTGAAAAGAAGCAGCAGGTGATGTGTATCGGAAGAGTCACGTGTTTTTCTACACCCTCCCACATGACCAACAAGGTTTAGCAGTGGCACATTGTGTGGGGAAAATTAGATAGATAATGTACAATGTGTACAATTTGTATGAACTGTACTTGGCCTGCGGTACAGTGGCAAAGCAAGATTTGTTATGATTTAACTTAGTTGTAAATATTACAAAGGGGATGTACTATCTCCAAGGGAATGCTTGTGTGGTTAATTAATACAATTATAATTGTATGATGATGAACACTTTTCATTTCAAATGTCTTGATTGGGGGGGGGGGGGGGGGAGTAATACATACCTGATTGCATTACCAACAAGACTGCAATCTGTCAATTGCTAACTTGCGCCTTGAGAAAAAAACCTGAAAAAAAGATTGTAAACAAACCAATGTTATTTTTAAAATATAGTCAAACCTTCAATTCAATTTTCAAGAATGTCTTATTAAGGACCAGATTAATGGACGAGATTAATGTGAATTAATATGTTTTACACTATATATAGCATCGGTCTTTGTATTCATGACATAATAGTGATGTCATCAATAGTCCCTATGCCTATAGAGCATCGCAGTTGCGCAGAATCCGGATGCCGGAAGTAAATACTCAATGCATTTTTCCCATTGACTTTTCCAAAAATATTTATATCAATGAATTTAAGCCTAGAATCAAGCCATCCAGGATTCTGGTGAATCATGACCATAAAACCTTTTTTTCTGTGATTTTTTAAATTTTATATTTAATGATATGATATACTATGTTTAATAAATACCCTTTGTTTTGCCGTTTTCAAAAAAGTTTTTTCACAGAATCAAACGTTTTATGGTCATGATTCACCAGGATCCTGGATAGCTTGATTCTAGGCTTAAATTAATTTATATAAATATTTTCGTTAAAGTCAATGGGAGAAATGCATTGAGTATTTACTTCCGGCAACTGGAAGTGGGCGGGAACTGCGACGCTCTATTTGTTCATGCCAGTGCCTGAGCTCAATTTGATTGGCTGGACTTCACTTGACATATGTGCATAGTGCCTATGAAATACTAGGACGCCGCCGGATGAGACTATATATATATATTATATATAATAATTATACATATGTATATATATATATATATATACACATATGTATATATGTACATATGTACATATATATATACATATGTATATATGTACATATGTATATATATATACACATATGTATATATGTGCATATGTAAATACATATGTACATATGTATATATATACACATATGTATATACATATATATATATATGTATATATATACATATATATATATATATATATATATATATATATATATATATATATATATATGTATATACATATGTATATATATATACATATATATATATATATGTATATACATATGTACACATGTACATATGTATATATATACACATATGTATATATACTAGAGGGTCGGGGCGTTGCGCGCCCCTCCCCCCTAGCCGCTGCGCGGTGCTTTGTGTTTGTTGGTCTCTATAATATATAAAGCCATAATAGGAGATGTTCCCAATGGAGCTATGCCCAAATATGGAGTGTGTTGTCTGACCTCACTTGGGTCTCGTTGGGCGGTTATATAAAGCCATAATAGGAGATGTTCCCAATGGAGCTATGCCCAAATATGGAGTGTGTTGTCTGACCTCACTTGGGTCTCGTTGGGCGGTGGTCGGCGATGACGCTAAGGAACAACATGGCCGACTGTAATGTTGTGAGTTTGTGTTGGCCGCAATTAATTATGCTGCGAGGGGGCAGATGTGTGCTGAGCAGTATGAAGTGGCCTACAGACTGCGCGTAATAATTCTGCACGTTGTGGCGTGTCTTGTTAGTGACATTGATATGTTGTTTTTGTGTTTAGTCCCACACAGTGGCAGTTTTTTTTGGGGGGTTTTGGGTTTAGAAATGTATATATATAGATAGATAGATAGATACACATATGTATATACATATCTATATATACAATTTGAATCCTGCGCCATGTCGGTTGTCAGTATGTACGTACGTTGTATGTGGCCAGTGTGACGTAATCTGACATCACGCCAGTGTGACGTAATCTGACATCACGATGAGACGGTCGTCGTTGTATGTAGCCAGTGTGACGTAATCTGACATCACGCCAGTGTGACGTAATCTGACATCACGATGAGACGGTCGTCCCGAATATGGACACAACGCCAGTTTAACGTAATCTCACGACAGCATGACATCACATCCTACCTATAAATATGACATCACATCCTACCTATAAATTCTAGGATGCCGTCAGATCGCACCAGTTCGACGGCTTCCATAGTGGGTTTGGGTCCTTGCAGAGGTGATGCACGTCACCTCTTTAGGTGCCTGTAAGGTGGCACTGCAAAGTGAACGACGCGTCACGCTAGACGTTCAGGCCGCGTAGCGGCCCGAACTTCTAGTGTATATACATATATATATGTATATACTATGTTGTGTACTCCTTTCGACATGACGGCCCTGAATACAGTACTTGCGCTGCTTCACTGGCGCAAGTAATAACAACTATGAATTAATACTATAAACAAAGACTATATTGCTAATTGCTATTCAGTAACACTTTCTGAGGCCCATATCTACAATGCATAATAGGTACTCTCATAATGTATACACATGTATAATGCATTAAAAAGTGATTTTATATGCCTTTTGATGTGATAGTAGAGATCATAAGTCATTCTAAGTTTAAATATAATACTTTATGATCTCAGCCATCACATTTGCATATCACATAATATCTCAGCTATCATAATCAGCCTATATTTGCGCCAAACCTTACTCACATTTAAGATAACATGGCATTTCATTATCAACTTTGAATATGTCAAATATTCCTTTATATGCCTGAATGGTACAATTCAGTACAATGACACAGAGCTTGAACTGTTTTGAACAAAAAAGAAACAAGGACGAATGACATACAATAGATGTCATTTTGACTGGAGAGCTAGGACATGGCTTCTGTGTTCATGATCTGAGAAGGATCCTGGAGGAAAGACACAGAAGTAGTGCTGTCAAAGTTAGCGCATTATTGACACATTAACGCATGAGCGAATTAACCGCGAGGTGTGAATGAGCTGCACGCAAAGTTGTGTGTCCTCTCTCTCTCTCTCTCTCTCTCTCTCTAGTTACTAGTTACTCTAGTTACTAGTTACTAGTTACTTTTCAGATATAAATGATGATATTATGAAACATACATACTTTAGCCCTATTTTTATAGGCTATTTGAAAATAGCCGATCTACAAGCTCACAACGCGTCGAATCGCGACGCGTTGAGCTTGTAGATCTGCTATTTTCAAACATTTTTATACTTTTGCTTTTGGTTCTTTAAGCACATTCTGATACCAATACTTTTGTACTTTTACCCAAGTACATTTTTAATTCCAAACTTTTACTTGTAACAGAGTAGACTACTTCTGCATTGGAGTAGTGATACTTTTACTTAAGTAAAACGTTTGAGTACTTTTTCCACGTATAACTCTCGGTTAGACACCGTTGTACTGGAGAAGTATAACTCTCGGTTAGACACCGTTGTATTGGAGAAGTATCACTCGGTTAGACACCGTTGTACTGGAGAAGTATAACTCTCGGTTAGACACCGTTGTACTGGAGAAGTATAACTCTCGGTTAGACACCGTTGTACTGGAGAAGTCTAACTCTCGGTTAGACACCGTTGTACTGGAGAAGTCTAACTCTCGGTTAGACACCGTTGTACTGGAGAAGTCTAACTCTCGGTTAGACACCGTTGTACTGGAGAAGTCTAACTCTCGGTTAGACACCGTTGTACTGGAGAAGTATAACTCTCGGTTAGACACTGTTGTACTGGAGAAGTATAACTCTCGGTTAGACACCGTTGTACTGGAGAAGTTGTGTGGGGACTCTGACACGTTGAGACACGTTGTAGCAGCAGCAGCAGCACACCCCCCCCCCCCCCCCCCCCCACACACACACCCACACCCACCCACACACAATTTTCAGACCAGAGAGGGGGCGTCTCCCTGCATGAATCCAAGTTGCAGCAACCAATCGGCGCGTTCCAGACCAGTGGCGTTCCCAGAAATTACATTTGGGGCAGGCGAGATTTTTTACCCCCCCCCCGAAGGTGGGGGGGGTACTCGGGGAAAATGTCGGAGGGAAATCTCGGGGGAAACAAGTTAACAACAACACTACACTGACTACCAAACTGAAAGACATTAATAAAAACAATATGCAAGTATAATCAATCAATCAATTATTCAGCGGTGGTCTCTTCATGTTGTAGTTAAATGGCTCAAGCTGCTCTCAGAGCCCCTTTTATGCCAGGTGAGTACAGGTGATGGCCCAGATCCCCACACCTGGCACTCCTGGCACCCCATGAAGATAAAGGCAAACATTTGCATCACTATAGGCGACGTCGCTCTGCCGCGTGAATGGACGAGGAGGTCCGACGACGGCCACTATTGTCTTTGGATTTTTTTCACTGCCTGTTTTCCAGTCTTTTACTTTATTTTCTAGGGGCCACTGTTCCAGACCCTTTTCTGGAACCTTTTCTAGCAAATCCGCCCACTTTTTCCCACAAACAGAGAGTTCCTTACCAAACCCAGCCCCTTTTTCACCTAAGCCGCCGCCTCTCAATAAATAGATTCAGAGGTTAACTCCCCCTTTTCGCCAGATGGCTGACATCTGCGTATAGGACTGGAGCTACTCTCCAGTCAAAAAAAGCAGGATCAATATTTTGGTAAGACTTTCAATTCAGCATGTTATACTCCTAGGAAAGTTGGAATGTGTTCCTCTTGAGTGTATGTGGCTATGTATACTGTACATACTGTACGTCCATGCTGGTAACTTGTAAAGAACTTGTGAATCACACAACCAAGGCATCAAGGTTGATTCACGCACGCACACGCACACGCACACAGAGAGGACTGTATGTAAACAACACCCACCATTGCTTTGATTCTTATTGTAACTGATGTGTGTGGTGTGTAGTCTATTTTTGCACAGGTTGCTGCTAAGTTGTGCGCTCAATTGGAGGCAGCTGCAGTGTAAAGACCTAATCACATTTGCGGCTCATTACCCAGTGACTGTGCACATATTTGCCTCTCTGTGTCCTTATTAATCAAGCAGAGACTACCCTAAGTGCTCCTCTCCACTTTTCCACATGACTTGCTACAAGCAACAGTACAGCAACAACGTGATCAGACCACCTGCTGCTGAATGCCTCTCCAGCACCTGCAGTGCAAGCGCTCCTCATTTCTCACTTGACCTCTGCCGACTGCATTAAAAAAGAGCCTCAGAGTTTATCTGACGTCATTCTGTCCCTTGATTGTTGCGCCAACACTTTCTGTTGATTAATCTATCTTTTTTGTGTGTCATTTATTCATTAATTGAATTACTGAGGCTGAAGAGTGGTTTTATAAATGACAGTAATTGATACAACCGAATAAGTGACATAAATATTCAGAAATGTGATGAGGTGAGGAGTTGCAGTTATTTTTCATCACATTTGGGATTTCTCACAATGGGTAAACAGTGTCCCAGGCACATTACAATTTAGGCATTTAGCAGACGCTCTCAATCCACTTACAGTAAGCAAGGGCCACACAAGATGATACATCAAATGCATAGAAATAGTAATCTAATAATAAAGTAAGTATTACATAAGTAAACCAAGAATCTAACTTGAAAAAGTGCTCCTCGGAGCACAAGTCTCCGCCAGGTCAGGTAGGTTATTTTGGCCTCCTGGTGGCGTTATAATAGGCCAATGTGAAAAGGATGCCATTTATTCCTAGGCCGTGCACGGCAATTGGACACTGCATGCATGATTTGAGGCATTTTGTTCTAAAAATGTGTTTTGCTAAATTTGACCTGCTGGTGGCGCTATAACAGGCCAATGTTAAAAGGGTGGCATTTGTTCCTCAACGTAGTGCAAATATGCATTCAATGTTTCACCGCAATCGGACACTGCGTTCATGATTTGCGGCATTTTGTTCAAAACGGGCCACTCCTGCAAACATTACATGTCAATGTTAGCCAATCAGGATGGAATATGAAAAATCAAACAGATCCTTCTTGATCACATGACTATAGAGATCATATGTACCGATTTGTGTGAAATTTGGATCAAATCTGAAGGCTTAATATCAAAGAATGTGTTTTACATAAGTCTGCCTCCTGGTGGTGCTATAAAAGGCAAATGTGAAAAATGCAGGGCAAAGGTTTTTCCTTGGCCTCTAGGGAGTGTGCATACAAAGTTTTACACTGATCGGTGGCGTTATAGGTAAAAACACGAATTGGCCTGTTACAGCGCCACCATGAGGCTGATTTGAACATTTTCAAATGGCATTTCTTCCTCGGCCTAATGGGAATCACGTATAGCCGGCTCCTCCTGGCTGAACCCCTAACTGTATGCTCCCGATGAGCAGGCTGGTGCCTTGCATGGTTTCCTCCGCCATCGGTATGTGAATGGGTGAATGTGAAACAGAGAGACAAGTAATATATGAATGCAGTCCATTTACCATTCTCCCTCAGAAGGTGCTGATATGACGTGGGGCTCCATTCTACACACTCTTCTCTCGCTATTACAGAGCAACCTCTCCTTCGACTGGCTACTTTAACCCTTGCATTGTGTTAGAAAACTGCATCCACTTGTGGTGTTAGCGGGTCAAATTTGAACTGTGATTTAAATCAGCCCAAAATACAAAAAAAATAATTATTTTCATTATTATTTTTCTCCCACCTCATAGCTGACTTGTAATGCATTCATATCCATGTAAACACTTTTTAAAATATTATGTTGGGCTAGGGCTAGGGTTTCATCTTTCAATATATCTCGTTTTCTATTATGAAAATGTTAAAATTCACTCATTAAATTTCCTATAACGAAGGCAATGGATAATGATGTTATCTAGCTATAATAGAATAATTAAGAATAATAATTAGAACACACTTCCAAAAAAGAATTATAAAAAAAATACTTGTTTTCTTTTTTTAACTTTAAAACATTTTAATATTAAAAATAGTGACACTAGTGGTGTTAGGGTCATTTTTGACCCGTATACCATAGAAGGTAAAAAGTCATTTATTTTTCATAAACTCAAACTTTATTTTACTCCTGATAGCAAATGCTAATTGAGGACAAGTCTCTCTCACTCTCAAACATGTAAACATTGAATATTGACAATTTGGGGAGAATTGAGCCACACTTCTCTTCCGGGTCATTTCGGACCCTAACACCACAAGTGTCACTTTTTTTATAGAGACCATCAGAATTCATAAAAAATTATGATACATAATTTTGTTGCGTTAAAATGGCTATTTCTGAGGATATCATGAAGCCTTGTTCCAATAAAGAATGTAAAGGGTACTTTTTACCTATTTAAACTTGAAAACGGGTAAAAAACACAATGGAAGGGTTAACTCTCCAGATACAAGCCAAGCCAATCTTCATAATTCTGGGGTACTGCCTGCCAGTAGAACTGTGTTTGACACGGTACTCTTCTGGACGGTTGCTTGCCCTGGCTTCGGGGCTACAGTCTGTACACACAATGGCAAAGAGAATGACAGCAGAGAGAGCTGGCTCAATGGTGAAAAGTTGTAGGGTTGTGGTCCCAAAGTCTGCATATAGTTTGGGTGAGCAGAACTGAGCACATCCCCGGGTATGGAGCAGTTTATTTAATTTTAGGCAGGGCACCTTGATGAAATGGAATTGAACGGGCAAAAAAAGATAAGCTTCAAGGGCACACAGGAATTTGGGAGAACATGTGTCTATGATGCGCTGCGTTGACTCGTAACCTCCTGTCTGCAGGGGTTTGGTACACATGGTTCCTCTGCGTTATCTCATATCCTCTGCATGTTCCTCATGGTCTCTAAAGGGCCCCCTGGTTCCCTTTTCAGCATGGCCCTGGAGACAGCTTCATTACAGCACCGTCTAATGTTTTGTAAGGCGGAAAGAGGGCGTCTCAGTGGGTCCTCTCAACAAAGGGAGAGAAAGGACAATATAATAGGTTTACAACGGAGAGAGAGAGAGAGAGAGAGTCAACGTTCAGACGTGACAAAGTGGAGCTCAAGGGGTACACTCTTCCACACAGCCCCTGGATCTATATAAAGAGTAATTCTAATTCTAATTCAACATGCATAAACATAACATTGTGGAAATGAGGGACTGCATCTATTCTTGTTTAATTCAATTTGGGAGACATTTAATCTAAGCAAATAAACAGCTCCACACCTGGTGTTTATGAAGGCTATTGTGTAAATTTAGCCTGGCAGAATTGATTATAATCACCCCACATGACTATGTGTGTTTAATCACCCATCACTGAACAATTCATTAGGGTCTTGATCGTCTTTTAAATATTTTCGGACACTTGACTTAAAGCAAATTCCAGGGGAATTCTCAATTTGCCATGCATGAGGAGGCTCAAGTCATTTAATGTGTGTAGTAGGCTATTGTCCCATGATGTCCCATTTGCCTGAGTAGCTCTACACGAACAGACAAACAAGAATGTTGTCTAGTTTGTAGAAGCATTCTGTTTTGTGCTGTGGTATGCTGGGGAGGTGGCATCAAGGCCTGGGAGCTGAACAAGCTCAATAAGATCATAAAGAAGGCCAGCTCTGTAGTTGGCCTCCAGATGGATGGGCTGCAGTTAGTCGCAGAGTAGCCTCGATCTCCAGGCTTTTATTTTCCTTCGCATTTTGCTCAAAAATAAAGCCTGGACCAAGCTGTTGAAATTTCTGGCATAGGAAGTGGGAGTCAACCTTTAATTTCCCCAACCAACCAGAGTGCAGTGGGCGTCGCTTCAAATGTTGTGACGTCAGGGCTCTCAATGCTGCACATTGGGGGAGGAGGAGGGGCGCGGGGCGGGCGCACAGATCGGTGAACCAATAGGAGCCCACGGATGTTTTCTGCGGAGATTTTGAATCCGCCCCTCTAGACCAGATATCAGACTGGCTGGGGCAGGCTAGTCGCAGAGAGGAGGATGAGGGACAAACTCAATTCCATCCTGGAGAACCCCTCCAATCCAATATGGCAAGCTGCAGAAGAGGGTGAGCACCTTCTGCCAGAGGCTCACCCTTCCGTAGATGAAAACGGAGCGGTACAGACTTTCCAACTGCGCCAACTGCCATCAGACAGCATAATGCATGAGAACTTTCTCCCCGGTACTAAATGCATGTGGTTCTGTGTTGGCCTTGTCCATGTGTGATTATGTCCATGCGTGTCTGATGTGCTTTTGTTTGTCTGGTTAGATATTTATTTTATCATATAATGCTGCTGTAACGCCTCAATTTCCCTTCGGAGATCAATAAAGTATATCTCATCTCTCATCTCATCTCATTATGTGAGCTCAAACAAGAAAATATTACACAACACTAGGGCTGCACGATTATGACTAAAAGATCATCCCAATTATTTTACTGAGTATTGTAATGACAATTATTAATCATGATTGATGATTTCTGGTGTAAAAGTATTATTTTTTATGATATGTTCCATGCCTTTGTTGCACATTGTGCTTCTCTGTGTCTTCGGTTAAATAGTATGTAATGGTCTCTGTCCGATGGGAGCTGCCCATTAGTCCAATAGGATAGGGTTAGGGTCAGGCTCAGTTATAATGCACATCGTCAGACCAATGGTACTTTGGAACAATGGGCTGTCAGAATAATGGCATGGCACCGACCCATCCACAGAGACAGTGAGAGGATTCCGATGGAAACACTTCTTAAAGTTGTGGAGAACATACAATGCCAATAGTATGTCCAGCTGTCTCCAGTGACCTGTAAAAAGGTGCATTTTTTTATTAAACATATGCACAACAATTTAAATAGTGTTGCATACCACCCAAACTCGCCAAAAAGGTTTGGCTGTGAAGCTTTAACATGCATGTTAATTGAATTTCATTCTCAACTGCTGCTTGTGAGGAGTGTGACGTGTTGCTGGCCAAATGCAGGCAGAATGAGGGACAAATCTCACCAAATGCAGGGGAGGTTGACACTTCCGAAGGACACCCCTGTATTACTTTTCAGGATACTCTCTCGCACCCGTGACATATTTCATATAAACAGATGTCTAGAACATAATAATTAACCAGCACTATTGACATTCAGTGTCAATAGCTCTTACTTTCCCTGAAAACACTTTCAAGCTTCATGAGTCATAATTACCATAATCACCTTTTTTTCAAGCATTGTAAAAATGCTTTATCTGTTGGCTGGCATAGCATCCTTTAGCATTATGTTTATCAGTTTGTAACACGATTAATACAAATTATTATGGAAATTAGTTTATTCCCCAAACCATGCAATTATATGGACAAAAAAACAAAACAAAACAACTGTAATTTTGTTTTGGAATTTCATATTTTCCAATTGTATAATTAAACTAGTAGTTGATCATAAAATGATACATACTGATCTAAGTCAAATGACTCAAGGACAAAGACACAACCAAACTCAGTGATTTTTCAGGGTTTTTACGGTTAACAGTCACGTTGAAGTTTTCCACTCTCCAGGGACTCTGCCAGCTAGTATGTGAAAATGAAGCACATATTAATATTGAAGTCTCAATCTGGAATTGTTTTGAACATCATCATTAGGATGATAGCCTACTCACAAAGTCTTTAAAGATATTTTTTAAATGTACAGTAGATGTGAAACAATCTATTTGGAATTGTCTTACCCCGTATGTATCAAAATATAGACTTGTTTTACCCAACATGAATGCACCTATTACAGCCCCAAATTACATCAAATATAGTTTAAAAATAATATGGTGTCTGTAGTGTCCTTCAAAGCTGAGTCACTCACCTAGATAAATACACATCTTCACTGTGGTTTTGTTTTTCTTTGGTGGTGGGGCTACCCATTTGTTTGTGCTTGTATCACTGATTAAACCTTTAACGGAAGTAATCAATTAGTAGTAGTATTTTCTATAAACATAATTCTAAAGAAAGACAATGTTCATGACAGTGGCGTTCCCAGAAATTACATTTAGGGCAGGCGAAAATGTTTTCTCTACCTACCCCCCCCCCCCCTACTCGGGGAAAACATCTCGGGGGAAACAAGTTAACAACGCAACACTGACTACAAAACTGAAAAACGTTAATAAAAACAATATGCCAGTATAATCAATCAATCAATTATTCAGCAGTGGTCTCTTCATGTTGTAGTTTAATGGTTCAAGCTGCTCTCATACTCAGAGCCCCTTTTATGCCTGGTGAGTACAGGTGAATGGCCCAGAGACCCCCACACCTGGCACTCCTGGCACCCCATGAAGATAAAGGCAAACATTTGCATCACTATAGTATAGGCGACGGCGCTCTGCTGTTTGGATACGGTAGTGATTAGCTGCCTGCCCGCGTGAATGGACGAGGTCCGACGGCCACTATTCTCTTTGGATTTTTTTCACTGCCTGTTTTTCAGTCTTTTACTTTATTTTCTAGGGGAGGCTAGATTTTAGTTGGGCAGGCGGCCGCCTGCCCTGCCTCTATGGTGGGTACGCCACTGGTTCATGAGAGCTCAGACCCCTCTGTATCAGAGCTCAGACACAAGATCCACTACAAAACCAGGAAAACTCATGAACAGCTGTGCCCTAGAGGAAGTAGAAGAATTCACATGCCTATAGGCAGTGTTGTGGACCCACCAGAGGGACTCATGCCGACATGAGAAGCAGAATGAAAGGCTAGAGTGGTAACAAGCCCAGGAAGATCAAAAAATAAATAAATGATGATCTCAATCAACACCAACATACACTTGTGAAACAACTCCAATGTGAAACATGATGCTGTATGGACAGAGACATGCTCTCAAAAAAATTATAAATGAAAACAGCTTGCAACCATGGTCACTTTTTAAATAACTCCTCTATACCCTCACTTTACTGGAAATCAGATGAAAGACTTTAAAGTCATGAATAAAACATGTTGCAATACCTTTTGTGCATATTGGTGGTGGTGTCTGGAATGTTTGATTGACATTATATTGAGAATCAGTCAGTCAGAATCAGGCCATAGCTATTAAGTATTGGACACACCGTCTGAATTTCAATTAAATCAGCCATACAAGCAAGCTATGTCTGGCTCTTTGGTAAACTAGTTAATAGATACACATGGTTTCAGATGAAATTCTGCATTTCAATATGTTTCAAATTTCAATAACAACAACAATAATAATTTATGACTAGAAAAGTACATTCCTTGGAGCGCACATGTCCACCAGGCCAGGTTGGCCACCCAGGGCCCACACATTTTGGAAGTCAATCATAGCCAATCGGAATGGAATATCAATAATCTGAGTGATACATCTTCATTGCATGACTCCAGAGATAATGATACTGATTTGTGTGAGTTTTTAATATGCATTAGACCCCCTACTGTCTGGCCCGGCAAAGATAATAAATACATATGAATATAAATATTGGGAATGCATTCCTAGATACAACAGCAATATTGAAACAGGTAATTAAGGGCCATACAACATAAACAAATATGTGTGAATGGATATATGCACTGACTATCAACAGTAAATATGAGATTTACAAGTGTGTGATAATGAAATGGAGGTGATTGGTGTCACACCACACCCTACGAAGATCTTCACCAGAGATCTGTACTCCTCGTTGTCATTTGTGACGCAGCTGACAATGAAGGACTTCTGTGGGTGCCTCGTAGCTAAAATGAAGCAGAAGTCACAGGTGTAGCAGGTGAAACAGAAAGATGGCAGCATTGTTCCTTGAGGAGTGCCAGTGTTGCTACCAGCACATCTGACAGGCTGCACTGCAGTCTCCAGGTGTGTTTATGCACCGGCTTCGAATGCTATCAAGGCATTGAATGGGAGATTATCACGTTTTATCAGACCATTGAATGGGCGAGTAGGTGACGAGAAGGCGATACACGGACCTACCTGCGATTTGTCAGACCATTCATTGGGCGTAATCAGGAGCTACTGACCTACTTTGGAGGCGGAGCAGTCCCCACAACAATATTTACGATTCTGTGCCTATCGGTACATAACTCCAACGGCGCTGAGTAGGCTCAGGCGAGCGTCGCACGGCTCAGGGCGGCAACTCGGTCGCTTTAGCTCCCTCGGTGGTCCTTCGCGGGGCTCCAGCTCGCCTGAGACTGCGCGCCTCCGTCATGGTCCGAAAACAAAACAACCAAAACCAAAACCGAAACTGAACTATTTAAGTCATCTCCGTTGGTAGGTCAGTATGTCTTGATAACACCCAATGAATGGTCTGATAAATCGCGGGTAGGTAAGTAAGTCGCCTACTTCGCCCATTCAATGGTCTAATAAAAGGTGATAATGTCCCATTCAATGCATTGATAGCATCCGAATCAGGTGGTTTATGCTCTGTTGTGCAGGACAGGTACTGTAAATGATGGCATGTGGTGGTACTCTATACTGCAACATGTTATGGTCACTTAGAGGCAACATGTTATGGTCACTTGGAGACTGTCGCACCTGGTAGAGATGTCTCCTCTACCTAGTCTCAATCAACCTCACTCCAGTATAATATCATGCTTGCAAGCTAGATATCAAATGTATGGAAATGAAGTCTAACACAAATGGTAGGCTACTATAATCCACATACAGTAGTAGAATACGCACGCACGCACGCACGCACGCACGCACGCACGCACGCACGCACACACACACACACACACACACACACACACACACACACACACACACACACACACACACACACACACACACACACACACACACACACACACACACACACACATTGAGTACAATGAGGATTTTACTAGGATTTGTACCACTTCATGTGTGGTGTGGAGTGTAAAGTTATTGAGTCTGGTCATTTGGTTGTTGGATGTAACTGTTGTTCCCTCACAGTGGTATTGTATTGATTGGTTACAGGTGGGGGGCGGGAAAGGGATCGCTTTTGTTTACCGACCATCTGCGAACTTCTCAGCGAGGCTCCGATCGGTGCCAAACAGGGCCTCAGGTGTCCGCCTGGCTCATCTTCAGCCGCCTTTAAACTTCAGCCAACCCACCAACCAAAGCTCTCATCCTCTTCTCAATCTTTTATTGATGTCAAAGAGGCCACCTGTTTCCAAACAGGCGGTAAAGTGGGTTTCTTGAGATGTGGAGGATGTCAGTTCAATTGTGCTTCCAATGTAAGTGGTAATCTGCATTTAGGGTGGCATAAGACAATTATCCACTTCTTTAATTTGGGTTAATCATTCTGCATTTTGCCCTTTATATTTAAGCATGGTCTGTTTCTTGGGCACCTTGTTTGTGTCAATACATGCCTTTAGCAACCCCCCCCCTCCCCCTTTTTCAGTTGACTCACATGAAAATCAATTTGAAAATAGCTGCCAAACAACCTGTCGGCTTCAATACAGGTCATTCTCTTGCCGGAGGTTTTCAAATGTTAGAAACATGTTTGCGACTAGCACTGTATGCCTTCTGACAGTCAAGGACATTAAGGACAGACTGTTTATGTGAAATGAGAATAGTTTTACATGTCCCTGAGGGCTCCTTTCAAGCCTTGCCCGCAGTGTAAATCCCTACTCTCCTTCAAAACCGCTCTAAAGAGCACTTACAGGTGGCTGCCATTCGAGACTGGCCCCTGTAAACAGTCAAAAAAAATAATAACTGTTTCTACAGATTGCAAAACTTTCTACAGATTGCAAAACTTTCTACAAGTTGCAAAACTTTCTACAAGTTGCAAAACTTTTTTTTTGGCACTCTGCACTTCCGGGTCTGAGCCAATCACGTGAGGCCTTTCCCACTACCCAATCATAAAGCTCCATAGGTATCCATGGCAACATGGCAAACAGTGTTGCCATGTTGCAACCCCAAGAGTTTTAGCTGCAACATAATTCCATTGCTCAGGAAATAAACAACGGATTACAATAATATAACATTCCCTATAATCAGTAACATGTAGGTGATACCTATGTCTATCAAATATGGTTTTTATTGAAAGGCAATCAAAGGCTAGATCGAGTTTAGAAAGCAAACAGGTAATGTCCGGGGGCCTCAGTGCGGCTGCAGAGTTTGATTGAGTGTGAGACTAGGACACTCATTATCCCACATGCCATATGTCAAAATGACAGGCTTCACCGGGAATCGTGCGCGTGTATTTTGCTAAGAGATTGGTTACATAGTTTAATTGATATTAATTTATTAGTGCATTAAATTTCCCCATCCACTTTAATGGGAAAATTAAAAAACTCGATTTCAAGTATTTTTTTCTCAGAAACTGTAAGGGCTAGAGTTACAAGACTTGGAGGGGAGGTGCATAATTTAGTGAGTCCGAAATTATCAAAAAGAAAAGTACACCAGTCGGCTTCATGGTGGCGCTATAAAAGCCCCCTTTACGTTTTGGCCTATAACTCTTGAACCGTAGGTCGTAAAATAAACCGTAGGTCGTCAGGATAGATTTTCCGCCTCTTAAGAAAAGACCCGCCCCACCTGCCACTGATTGGCCTACCAAACGCCCCCTTCTGTGACGCACACGGAAGTTTCCAAATTGCCCTGCTGAAGCGGAAGGAAGTGGAAGGCTAGCCCAAGCCTTATATGGGCTAGCCATGTGGAACACGGAAGCGCGCCCGAGATACGAACGCTTCAGAGCCGAAGGAGGCGTCTACCTTTATATGTCTATGTTATAAACCACTGTTAAATATTGGAATACAGCCAGTCCACTAGATGGCGCTCGCGTGCTGTCTTTTGGTCCTTGTGTATGATGTCACATCCAGGTCAACAGTCAGTAGATCAGTGGATTTGTCTCCATAGTGTTTACATACAGCTCATCAGACACAAGCCAACAACCTATTATTTGTAAAGGTAAAGTTACTTCTACTAACTGTGTGCTGTGTTGTTATTATCTTGTTCTCTTGATGATGTTATTGCTCTTTTATATTTTACCATTTGGAAATTGCCTTTAGATTGGTTTGAGAATGCTAGCAATGCTAACTATGCTACCTGCCTGTGTACACACACATAGGCTACAAGCTCACAATCGCGACGCGTTGTGAGCTTGTAGATCTGCTATTTTCAAACATTGTAGTACTTTTACTTTTGGTACTTTAAGTACATTTTTATACATTTTATAGATACATTTTACTTGTAACAGAGTACTTCCACATTGCATTATTGAGTACTTTTTCCACTACTGCCTACGATAAAGGGAACATGAAGTGTAAAATGTGAATATCTATGTAGAATGTTCTCTTTCACTTTTATAGTGACTGTGCCATGGACACTTCTTATGGTGGATTGACTTGTTATATATACAGATGTGCCACTTCAAAACTTCACACGTTACTGTTCTTTCCCTGAAAGTGCCCTGAAAATGCATTTTTTCCTCCCTGTTCTGCCCTTAAAAATGCACTTTTTTGCCCCTGAAAAGAAGTTGTCACTACACACCCCGTTTTTCCCTTCAACAGACATCCATATACATGAGAACAAAAGAATGTGTGTTGAAGAAGGTGTCAGACTCATTATGAGGCGAAAGGTGATTTGAAGAGGTCCTTGACCAGTTGCTCAAATTAATTAGCATCATAAAAGCAGTGATCATCAAAATAATTCAGCATTTTAAATGCCCTTCTTTGTCCCTCTTATTGCCCTGGGAATCCCCTGAAAATGTACTGTCTTGGCGATGGCAGGACATTTGAAGTTTTGAAATGGCACATCTGTATGAGCATAACCTTGGTTTCCCTCAGCCAGGCCAGATAAATCACTAGTAGTTCTACTGTAGGCCTACATTTTCTCTGCACTATTGTTGAAGTTGCATATATTTGATGAATATTTTATGAACATTTTTCATTTTCTTTGGGACATTTCATACAGTTTAGGGAGTTCTGCTCAAGTGAATTATTAATATTTTTCCACACCTGACAATAATACTAATAATGGGTGTGATATAGTATAGATTTTATTACGATATCATATGTGTTGCTATGACAACCCATGGTCACTACAAAGTAAAGGAGAACATTCTACATAGATATTCTGTCTATTGTAGGTAGGTGCTGAAATGACTCCTAATTCCTTTACGTTATTTACTTTCTGTTTTTTTCTAACATAGAGAGGGATGATAATATTTTTAAACCTCTCAGAGCTGACATTGTGAATCTACATGAGTTTGGCTTTATGTATTTATTTTAGCGTTGTTTAGTTTGGGAGTGTATAACAATATACACCAATTTCACAGATTTTTCATTCATTATTTTTATACAAGAATCCATTTCATGTATGGGTAAGAGATGATGAAAAACAGCCCTGTGTTTGGTTCTACTACCCCCGGTAAGGAGATCTTTAATATGTCACTAGTCTAATAGGCAGTTTGCTTCCTTATGGTAGGTTTGATGGTATTGCATTATTTCATTTCATTTGATGGGGACTTGACAGATACATGCAGGGACATAATTGGCCATTTTATACAATAGACAATATAGCAGATATGTTGATTATAACCACACTACTTTATTTGATATTTTCTATTATGTCTAGCGTACATGATTGGGCGACTAATATCTACAGGCTTAGTTTAGACCAATAGAGACGGACAGAAATCTAAGAAAAAAGCTTAAGAGGGCTGCAGTGTTCTTAAAGTCTGTGTAAGATACATGGTAGGAAGGTGCTCTTTGGTTAGAAAAGGGGGGAGCCTTCAAAGTTTAAAAAGCTTTCATATAAAGGCTAGCTCATCTTTGAGCAATAAAAGCCAACATGTTTCGGCCTTTATGGCCTTCTTCAGGGCATGTTCTTGATGATTGGGCATAATGTGTTCATATTATGCTGCCAACTAGTGTAATATATAGATATACAGACAGAGTTAAGGCTTTGGACTGATAGAGATCTGTTGATGTGAATACATGTTCATGTGTGCTACAGCAGTGGTTGTAAAACGTTTTCAAGTCAAGTTAATATTCATTCCTTTGCTCATTGTTTGTGAGTTATGTCGGTTCATGTCAAATGTAAAAGTGTCCTGTAAGTCCGTATGGACGGGGCTTCCTTGGAAGGATGACACTTTAACAAAGAAAAATCAATCAATCATATAGTGTATATTTGGCCACCCATCTGAAAAGGTTTTGAAAAACTTTCTAAAAGATCTACAGATCATGTCAATTGCTGATCTTGTAGATCTGCTATTTTCAAACGGTTGATGTGTACAGGTTTGAAGTGGCTACACAGATTTTGATGCTATATTAACACAAAGTGAGAATCACAGTGTTATTGTATACTTTGATTACAGGTTGATCAGTAAACACTGAAGGAGAGCTGTGATGGTTCTTTTCTTCATGTTCTGTTGATCTGTGATGTACAAACTGTATTCACATCAGTGTTGATTTTGACAGCAAATTTTGATTTAGTTTTAGTCACAGTCTTTTGAATAGAATTCCATATTTTAGTCATCTGAAATGTTTTTGTCTAGTTTTAGTAGACTAAATATAAGATTATAGTCGAATAAATCTACAGTTGATTTAGTCACCACCTTGATGGTGTCGTAATGGCTGATTTCACACCTGGTTGCATGCTGAAAATAGCCGATCTACAAGCTCACAACGCGTCGCACTGCGACGCGTTGTGAGCTTGTAGATCGGCTATTTTCAGAGGCAACACCCGAGCGCAACTAAACATAAAATGACTTGCTTTTTACTGGATCAACACTGATTCACATGCAGGTAAGGACATGGTGTCAAAAAGCAAAAGGCGCTGGTAGTATGGTACTCCTGCTTTAGCGGGACGGGGTTCAACTCCCTGGGGTGCCCTGCTGACCTTTTTCCCCTTTGTCCTGTTGTATGTTTACCTGAAATGTTGTGATAATCTAAGGACATTTAAAAACCAAACTAAACTATATATACAAACTGGTCAAATTGTCAAAAGGTGAACATAGCCGATCTACAAGCTCACAACGCATTGCGTTGTGAGGCGTTGTGAGCTTGTAGATCTGCTATTTTCACCAAGTATTTCCAATTTGCAGTACTTTTACTTCTACTGTACTACATCTCAGAGGCAAATATTATACTTTTACTCCATTACAATTATTTGAAAACTTTAGTTAATAGTTACTTTGTAGATGTTCATTATTATTACAAAAGATACATTACCCACTTCAACCCTATATGAGCCATTCTACCGAATTGGTTCAAATTCAGAGTTGGACATTGTGTGAAATTTTAATTCTATTTTGGAAAGACTTTGACCATATTCATGTTGCACCAGATCTAAGGGACACATATTTAGTAAAAGTACAGTCAATTATCATATTGTATTTTCATAATCTTTTGGAATATCTTTCCTCTCCCAAAATGTGTCACTACCGAAACATGTAGAAATACCTTAGAATAAAGATACTTATATGAATGTATTAATGTATTTTTTCATCCTCCCCTGTATAGACTATTTCAAAAAATTTATGTAGGTGGTTTCTACAATTAAATACATTAAAATGAATATTCTAACTGATTTTTTAATACTGAATTCTTAAGATTTATCAACATTAAATGCTATATTTCTTTGTAAAATGTATAAAGTTGATTATATTGATTTCAGAATTAACGATAGTTGAAATTACACATACACCTAACCAATCATTATCTTAAAATATTGGTTGATAACTCACTATCTTTGATTTTTGACAAAATAACTGGTGTTTCGGTTGTGACTGCACTATTTCGGTAGTGACTGTATTGTTACGGTAGTGACCATAGTATTTTGTTTACAAGGCTGTGTCATAGTCACTTAACTCTTTTTGCTAAACATTCATTGTTGACATAACACATACACCTAACCAATCATTATCATAAAATATTGGTTGATAACTCACTATCTTTGATTTTTGACAACATAACTGGTGTTTCGGTAGTGACTGTATTGTTACGGTAGTGACCATAGTATTTTGTTTACAAGGCGGTGCCATAGTCACTTAACTCTTTTAGCTAAATATTCACTCATAACAATGTTATGAGTGAATATGTTTGCTTTATGTTAGAAATATAATGAAAAATGATCAATAAAATATAGTAATTCATTATTGAAGCTGTTGATGTCTCAAAAGCATGAACATCCAATTTTGTTACTACCGAAACAATGATGTCACTACCGAAACTTGAGCATAATGTTTCGGTAGTGACTGTTTTGGTAGTGACAATTTTAGCTAGTTCTAAGCTTAACTCAACAATGCTAGGCAAGACATGGCTTGCAAACACAGCTTTGAGCAGTTGTACATGGATAAAAAAAACCATCACATTTGAAGTAAAACCCAAAAGGAGTTTATAATTGCAGAAATGATGTGTTCGGTAGTGACAATCCTTAAAAATACACACTGATTTTCAGACTTTGGAAGACATTACTTCTGACTGAAGTAAACTAGCACCAGGTGGCCATGATGAACAGGAAGTCTTTGTCATTTCTTGGTGAAAAGTGTGGGAGTGTGGCTAAAACCAGGCTCCACCTATGGACTAAAACTCGTGTTTCGGTGACATGAAAACATCCACAAAATCAATCTTAATATTTCAAGTTCCCTTTAAGATAAATATAAAGGATGTATTTAAAAACAAAATGAAATAAATTGACAAAAATCATTTAGATATTGTTTTCATGAATTGAAATTTAGGAGTTAGGGGTTGGGACAGCCACCTCCCAATATGAAGTAACATATAAAGTATATTTTTTATAATATCTCAATTAATGTATTGTGATTCAATAGATTATAAGATGATATTAGTACACATGTAAGGTCTGACTACTTAATTGTTTTTTAAAATATTGTTTTCATTGTGGGACTGCAATTTCAACCAATTCGGTAGAATGGTACATATACATTTTGGCCATTTGAAAATAGCAGATCTACCAGCTCACATTGTGAGCTTGAAGATCTGCTATTTTGAAACGATTTTTATTTTCGGTAGTGACACAATGGTGTCACTACCAAAACGAAAAAAAAAATTGTTCCCCCAAAAACCTGTTAGGAGTACGTTTCAGGCAATTTAAAGTTGATTGGTAGTGACTTTTTTTTTGGTCCCTAACATTCATCGAGCTCTGGACTTATTCATTTTTTTCCCGTTTCGGTAGTGACACAATGGTGTCACTAACGTAACGAAGAAAAAAAATGTTCCCCCAAAAACCTGTTAGGAGTACGTTTCAGGCAATTTAAAGTTGATTGGTAGTGACTTTTTTTTTGGTCCCTAACATTCATCGAGCTCTGGACTTAGTAATTTTTTTCCCGTTTCGGTAGTGACACAATGGTGTCACTACCGAAACGAAAAAAAATTTGTTCCCCCAAAAACCTGTTAGGAGTACGTTTCAGGCAATTTAAAGTTGATTGGTAGTGACTTTTTTTTGGGTCCCTAACATTCATCGAGCTCTGGACTTAGTAATTTTTTTTCCGTTTCGGTGGTGACACTACCGAAACGAAAAAAAAAAAGTTCCCCCAAAAACCTGTTAGGAGTACGTTTCAGGCAATTTAATGTTGATTGGTAGTGACTTTTTTTTTGGTCCCTAACATTCATCGAGCTCTGGACTTAGTCATTTTCTTTTCCGTTTCGGTAGTGACACTACCGAAACGGAAAAAAAAATTGTTCCCCCAAAAACCTGTTAGGAGTACGTTTCAGGCAATTTAAAGTTGATTGGTAGTGACTTTTTTTTTGGTCCCTAACATTCATCGAGCTCTGGACTTAGTCATTTTTTTCCCGTTTCGGTAGTGACACAATGGTGACACTACCGAAACGAAAAATAAATTGTTCCCCCAAAAACCTGTTAGGAGTACGTTTCAGGCAATTTAAAGTTGATTGGTAGTGACTTTTTTTTTGGTCCCTAACATTCATCGAGCTCTGGACTTAGTAATTGTTTTTCCGTTTCGGTAGTGACACAATGGTGTCACTACCGAAACGGAAAAAAAAATGTTCCCCCAAAAACCTGTTAGGAGTACGTTTCAGGCAATTTAAAGTTGATTGGTAGTGACTTTCTTTTTGGTCCCTAACATTCATCGAGCTCTGGACTTAGTAATTTTTTTTCCGTTTCGGTAGTGACACAATGGTGTCACTACCGAAACGAAAAAAAAATTGTTCCCCCAAAAACCTGTTAGGAGTACGTTTCAGGCAATTTAAAGTTGATTGGTAGTGACTTTTTTTTTGGTCCCTAACATTCATCGAGCTCTGGACTTAGTCATTTTTTTCCCGTTTCGGTAGTGACACAATGATGACACTACCGAAACGGAAAAAAAAATGTTCCCCCAAAAACCTGGTAGGAGTACGTTTCAGGCAATTTAAAGTTGATTGGTAGTGACTTTTTTTTTGGTCCCTAACATTCATCGAGCTCTGGACTTAGTCATTTTTTTTTCCGTTTCGGTAGTGACACTACCGAAACGGAAAAAAAAATTGTTCCCCCAAAAACCTGTTAGGAGTACGTTTCAGGCAATTTAAAGTTGATTGGTAGTGACTTTTTTTTTGGTCCCTAACATTCATCGAGCTCTGGACTTAGTCATTTTTTTCCCGTTTCGGTAGTGACACAATGGTGACACTACCGAAACGGAAAAAAAAATGTTCCCCCAAAAACCTGTTAGGAGTACGTTTCAGGCAATTTAAAGTTGATGGGTAGTGATTTTTTTTTGGTCCCTAACATTCATCGAGCTCTGGACTTAGTCATTTTTTTCCCGTTTCGGTAGTGACACAATGGTGACACTACCGAAACAAAAAAAAAATTGTTCCCCCAAAAACCTGTTAGGAGTACGTTTCAGGCAATTTAAAGTTGATTGGTAGTGACTTTCTTTTTGGTCCCTAACATTCATCGAGCTCTGGACTTAGTAATTGTTTTTCCGTTTCGGTAGTGACACAATGGTGTCACTACCGAAACGAAAAAAAAAATGTTCCCCCAAAAACCTGTTAGGAGTACGTTTCAGGCAATTTAAAGTTGATTGGTAGTGACTTTCTTTTTGGTCCCTAACATTCATCGAGCTCTGGACTTAGTAATTTTTTTTCCGTTTCGGTAGTGACACAATGGTGTCACTACCGAAACGAAAAAAAAAATGTTCCCCCAAAAACCTGTTAGGAGTACGTTTCAGGCAATTTAATGTTGATTGGTAGTGACTTTTTTTTTGGTCCCTAACATTCATCGAGCTCTGGACTTAGTAATTGTTTTTCCGTTTCGGTAGTGACACAATGGTGTCACTACCGAAACGAAAAAAAAAATGTTCCCCCAAAAACCTGTTAGGAGTACGTTTCAGGCAATTTAAAGTTGATTGGTAGTGACTTTCTTTTTGGTCCCTAACATTCATCGAGCTCTGGACTTAGTAATTTTTTTTCCGTTTCGGTAGTGACACAATGGTGTCACTACCGAAACGGAAAAAAAAATGTTCCCCCAAAAACCTGTTAGGAGTACGTTTCAGGCAATTTAATGTTGATTGGTAGTGACTTTTTTTTTGGTCCCTAACATTCATCGAGCTCTGGACTTAGTCATTTTTTTTCCGTTTCGGTAGTGACACTACCGAAACGGAAAAAAAAAATGTTCCCCCAAAAACCTGTTAGGAGTACGTTTCAGGCAATTTAAAGTTGATGGGTAGTGATTTTTTTTTGGTCCCTAACATTCATCGAGCTCTGGACTTAGTCATTTTTTTCCCGTTTCGGTAGTGACACAATGGTGACACTACCGAAACAAAAAAAAAAATGTTCCCCCAAAAACCTGTTAGGAGTACGTTTCAGGCAATTTAAAGTTGATTGGTAGTGACTTTCTTTTTGGTCCCTAACATTCATCGAGCTCTGGACTTAGTAATTGTTTTTCCGTTTCGGTAGTGACACAATGGTGTCACTACCGAAACGAAAAAAAAAATGTTCCCCCAAAAACCTGTTAGGAGTACGTTTCAGGCAATTTAAAGTTGATTGGTAGTGACTTTCTTTTTGGTCCCTAACATTCATCGAGCTCTGGACTTAGTAATTTTTTTTCCGTTTCGGTAGTGACACAATGGTGTCACTACCGAAACGAAAAAAAAAATGTTCCCCCAAAAACCTGTTAGGAGTACGTTTCAGGCAATTTAATGTTGATTGGTAGTGACTTTTTTTTTGGTCCCTAACATTCATCGAGCTCTGGACTTAGTCATTTGTTTTCCGTTTCGGTAGTGACACTACCGAAACGGAAAAAAAAAATGTTCCCCCAAAAACCTGTTAGGAGTACGTTTCAGGCAATTTAAAGTTGATGGGTAGTGATTTTTTTTTGGTCCCTAACATTCATCGAGCTCTGGACTTAGTCATTTTTTTCCCGTTTCGGTAGTGACACAATGGTGACACTACCGAAACAAAAAAAAAATTGTTCCCCCAAAAACCTGTTAGGAGTACGTTTCAGGCAATTTAAAGTTGATTGGTAGTGACTTTCTTTTTGGTCCCTAACATTCATCGAGCTCTGGACTTAGTAATTGTTTTTCCGTTTCGGTAGTGACACAATGGTGTCACTACCGAAACGAAAAAAAAAATGTTCCCCCAAAAACCTGTTAGGAGTACGTTTCAGGCAATTTAAAGTTGATTGGTAGTGACTTTCTTTTTGGTCCCTAACATTCATCGAGCTCTGGACTTAGTAATTTTTTTTCCGTTTCGGTAGTGACACAATGGTGTCACTACCGAAACGAAAAAAAAAATGTTCCCCCAAAAACCTGTTAGGAGTACGTTTCAGGCAATTTAATGTTGATTGGTAGTGACTTTTTTTTTGGTCCCTAACATTCATCGAGCTCTGGACTTAGTCATTTTTTTTCCGTTTCGGTAGTGACACTACCGAAACGGAAAAAAAAAATGTTCCCCCAAAAACCTGTTAGGAGTACGTTTCAGGCAATTTAAAGTTGATGGGTAGTGATTTTTTTTTGGTCCCTAACATTCATCGAGCTCTGGACTTAGTCATTTTTTTCCCGTTTCGGTAGTGACACAATGGTGACACTACCGAAACAAAAAAAAAAATGTTCCCCCAAAAACCTGTTAGGAGTACGTTTCAGGCAATTTAAAGTTGATTGGTAGTGACTTTCTTTTTGGTCCCTAACATTCATCGAGCTCTGGACTTAGTAATTTTTTTTCCGTTTCGGTAGTGACACAATGGTGTCACTACCGAAACGAAAAAAAAATGGTTCCCCCAAAAACCTGTTAGGAGTACGTTTCAGGCAATTTAAAGTTGATTGGTAGTGACTTTTTTTTTGGTCCCTAACATTCATCGAGCTCTGGACTTAGTAATTCTTTTTCCGTTTCGGTAGTGACACTACCGAAACGAAAAAAAAAATGTTCCCCCAAAAACCTGTTAGGAGTACGTTTCAGGCAATTTAAAGTTGATTGGTAGTGACTTTTTTTTTGGTCCCTAACATTCATCGAGCTCTGGACTTAGTAATTCTTTTTCCGTTTCGGTAGTGACACTACCGAAACGAAAAAAAAAATGTTCCCCCAAAAACCTGTTAGGAGTACGTTTCAAGCAATTTAAAGTTGATTGGTAGTGACTTTTTTTTGGGTCCCTAACATTCATCGAGCTCTGGACTTAGTAATTTTTTTTCCGTTTCGGTAGTGACACAATGGTGTCACTACCGAAACGAAAAAAAAATTGTTCCCCCAAACACCTTTTAGGAGTACGTTTCAGGCAATTTAAAGTTGATTGGTAGTGACTTTTTTTTTGGTCCCTAACATTCATCGAGCTCTGGACTTAGTAATTCTTTTTCCGTTTCGGTAGTGACACTACCGAAACGAAAAAAAAAAAGTTCCCCCAAAAACCTGTTAGGAGTACGTTTCAGGCAATTTAAAGTTGATTGGTAGTGACTTTTTTTTTGGTCCCTAACATTCATCGAGCTCTGGACTTAGTCATTTTTTTCCCGTTTCGGTAGTGACACAATGATGACACTACCGAAACGGAAAAAAAAATGTTCCCCCAAAAACCTGTTAGGAGTACGTTTCAGGCAATTTAAAGTTGATTGGTAGTGACTTTTTTTTTGGTCCCTAACATTCATCGAGCTCTGGACTTAGTAATTCTTTTTCCGTTTCGGTAGTGACACTACCGAAACGAAAAAAAAAATGTTCCCCCAAAAACCTGTTAGGAGTACGTTTCAAGCAATTTAAAGTTGATTGGTAGTGACTTTTTTTTGGGTCCCTAACATTCATCGAGCTCTGGACTTAGTAATTTTTTTTCCGTTTCGGTAGTGACACAATGGTGTCACTACCGAAACGAAAAAAAAATTGTTCCCCCAAACACCTTTTAGGAGTACGTTTCAGGCAATTTAAAGTTGATTGGTAGTGACTTTTTTTTTGGTCCCTAACATTCATCGAGCTCTGGACTTAGTAATTCTTTTTCCGTTTCGGTAGTGACACTACCGAAACGAAAAAAAAAAAGTTCCCCCAAAAACCTGTTAGGAGTACGTTTCAGGCAATTTAAAGTTGATTGGTAGTGACTTTTTTTTTGGTCCCTAACATTCATCGAGCTCTGGACTTAGTAATTTTTTTTCCGTTTCGGTAGTGACACTACCGAAACCAAAAAAAAATTGTTCCCCCAAAAACCTGTTAGGAGTACGTTTCAGGCAATTTAAAGTTGATTGGTAGTGACTTTTTTTTTGGTCCCTAACATTCATCGAGCTCTGGACCTAGTGATTTTTTTCCCGTTTCGGTAGTGACACAATGGTGACACTACCGAAACGAAAAAAAAAATGTTCCCCCAAAAACCTGTTAGGAGTACGTTTCAGGCAATTTAAAGTTGATTGGTAGTGACTTTTTTTTTGGTCCCTAACATTCATCGAGCTCTGGACTTAGTCATTTTTTTTCCGTTTCGGTAGTGACACTACCGAAACGAAAAAAAAATTGTTCCCCCAAAAACCTGTTAGGAGTACGTTTCAGGCAATTTAGAGTTGATTGGTAGTACTTTGTAGTGGAGTAATTTTTTTTCACCATTGTGTCACTACCGAAACGTTTCTTTGTCACTACCGAAACGAAAGTTAAATCTGAAAAAATCACTAAGTGTGGAGGCCAAAATCGTCCCCCCAAAAACCTGTTAGGAGTACGTTTCAGGCAATTTAGTATTGGTAGTACTTTGTAGTGGAGTAATTTTTTTTCACCATTGTTTCACTACCGAAACGTTTTTGTGTCACTACCGAAACGATAGTTAAATCCGAAAAAATCACTAAGTTTAGAGGCCAAAATCGTCCCCCCAAAAACCTGTTAGGAGTACGGTTCAGGCAATTTAGAGTTGATTGGTAGTACTTTGTAGTGAAGTAATTTTATTTTTCACCATTGTGTCACTACCGAAACGTTTTTGTGTCACTAACGAAACGAAAGTTAAATCCGAAAAAATCACTAAGTGTGGAGGCCAAAATCGTCCCCCCAAAAACCTGTTAGGAGTACGTTTCAGGCAATTTAGAGTTGATTGGTAGTACTTTGTAGTGGAGTAATTTTTTTTTCACCATTGTGTCACTACCGAAACGTTTTTTTTGTCACTACCGAAACGATACTTAAATCCGAAAAAATCACTAAGTGTGGATCGAGGCCAAAATCGTCCCCCCAAAAACCTGTTAGGAGTACGGTTCAGGCAGGCAATTTAGAGTTGATTGGTAGTACTTTGTAGTGGAGTGATTTTTTTTCACCATTGTGTCACTACCGAAACGTTTTTGTGTCACTACCGAAACGAAAGTTAAATCCGAAAAAATCACTAAGTTTAGAGGCCAAAATCGTCCCCCCAAAACTTTGTAGTGGAGTAAAAAATTTTTCCACCATTGTGTCACTACCGAAACGTTTTTGTGTCACTACCGAAACGAAAGTTAAATCCGAAAAAATCACTAAGTGTGGAGGCCAAAATCGTCCCCCCAAAAACCGGTTAGGAGTACGTTTCAGGCAATTTAGAGTTGATTGGTAGTGACTTTCTTTTTGGTCCCTAACATTCATCGAGCTCTGGACTTAGTAATTTTTTTTCCGTTTCGGTAGTGACACAATGGTGTCACTACCGAAACGAAAAAAAAATGGTTCCCCCAAAAACCTGTTAGGAGTACGTTTCAGGCAATTTAAAGTTGATTGGTAGTGACTTTTTTTTTGGTCCCTAACATTCATCGAGCTCTGGACTTAGTAATTCTTTTTCCGTTTCGGTAGTGACACTACCGAAACGAAAAAAAAAATGTTCCCCCAAAAACCTGTTAGGAGTACGTTTCAGGCAATTTAAAGTTGATTGGTAGTGACTTTTTTTTTGGTCCCTAACATTCATCGAGCTCTGGACTTAGTAATTCTTTTTCCGTTTCGGTAGTGACACTACCGAAACGAAAAAAAAAATGTTCCCCCAAAAACCTGTTAGGAGTACGTTTCAAGCAATTTAAAGTTGATTGGTAGTGACTTTTTTTTGGGTCCCTAACATTCATCGAGCTCTGGACTTAGTAATTTTTTTTCCGTTTCGGTAGTGACACAATGGTGTCACTACCGAAACGAAAAAAAAATTGTTCCCCCAAACACCTTTTAGGAGTACGTTTCAGGCAATTTAAAGTTGATTGGTAGTGACTTTTTTTTTGGTCCCTAACATTCATCGAGCTCTGGACTTAGTAATTCTTTTTCCGTTTCGGTAGTGACACTACCGAAACGAAAAAAAAAAAGTTCCCCCAAAAACCTGTTAGGAGTACGTTTCAGGCAATTTAAAGTTGATTGGTAGTGACTTTTTTTTTGGTCCCTAACATTCATCGAGCTCTGGACTTAGTCATTTTTTTCCCGTTTCGGTAGTGACACAATGATGACACTACCGAAACGGAAAAAAAAATGTTCCCCCAAAAACCTGTTAGGAGTACGTTTCAGGCAATTTAAAGTTGATTGGTAGTGACTTTTTTTTTGGTCCCTAACATTCATCGAGCTCTGGACTTAGTAATTCTTTTTCCGTTTCGGTAGTGACACTACCGAAACGAAAAAAAAAATGTTCCCCCAAAAACCTGTTAGGAGTACGTTTCAAGCAATTTAAAGTTGATTGGTAGTGACTTTTTTTTGGGTCCCTAACATTCATCGAGCTCTGGACTTAGTAATTTTTTTTCCGTTTCGGTAGTGACACAATGGTGTCACTACCGAAACGAAAAAAAAATTGTTCCCCCAAACACCTTTTAGGAGTACGTTTCAGGCAATTTAAAGTTGATTGGTAGTGACTTTTTTTTTGGTCCCTAACATTCATCGAGCTCTGGACTTAGTAATTCTTTTTCCGTTTCGGTAGTGACACTACCGAAACGAAAAAAAAAAAGTTCCCCCAAAAACCTGTTAGGAGTACGTTTCAGGCAATTTAAAGTTGATTGGTAGTGACTTTTTTTTTGGTCCCTAACATTCATCGAGCTCTGGACTTAGTAATTTTTTTTCCGTTTCGGTAGTGACACTACCGAAACCAAAAAAAAATTGTTCCCCCAAAAACCTGTTAGGAGTACGTTTCAGGCAATTTAAAGTTGATTGGTAGTGACTTTTTTTTTGGTCCCTAACATTCATCGAGCTCTGGACCTAGTGATTTTTTTCCCGTTTCGGTAGTGACACAATGGTGACACTACCGAAACGAAAAAAAAAATGTTCCCCCAAAAACCTGTTAGGAGTACGTTTCAGGCAATTTAAAGTTGATTGGTAGTGACTTTTTTTTTGGTCCCTAACATTCATCGAGCTCTGGACTTAGTCATTTTTTTTCCGTTTCGGTAGTGACACTACCGAAACGAAAAAAAAATTGTTCCCCCAAAAACCTGTTAGGAGTACGTTTCAGGCAATTTAGAGTTGATTGGTAGTACTTTGTAGTGGAGTAATTTTTTTTCACCATTGTGTCACTACCGAAACGTTTCTTTGTCACTACCGAAACGAAAGTTAAATCTGAAAAAATCACTAAGTGTGGAGGCCAAAATCGTCCCCCCAAAAACCTGTTAGGAGTACGTTTCAGGCAATTTAGTATTGGTAGTACTTTGTAGTGGAGTAATTTTTTTTCACCATTGTTTCACTACCGAAACGTTTTTGTGTCACTACCGAAACGATAGTTAAATCCGAAAAAATCACTAAGTTTAGAGGCCAAAATCGTCCCCCCAAAAACCTGTTAGGAGTACGGTTCAGGCAATTTAGAGTTGATTGGTAGTACTTTGTAGTGAAGTAATTTTATTTTTCACCATTGTGTCACTACCGAAACGTTTTTGTGTCACTAACGAAACGAAAGTTAAATCCGAAAAAATCACTAAGTGTGGAGGCCAAAATCGTCCCCCCAAAAACCTGTTAGGAGTACGTTTCAGGCAATTTAGAGTTGATTGGTAGTACTTTGTAGTGGAGTAATTTTTTTTTCACCATTGTGTCACTACCGAAACGTTTTTTTTGTCACTACCGAAACGATACTTAAATCCGAAAAAATCACTAAGTGTGGATCGAGGCCAAAATCGTCCCCCCAAAAACCTGTTAGGAGTACGGTTCAGGCAGGCAATTTAGAGTTGATTGGTAGTACTTTGTAGTGGAGTGATTTTTTTTCACCATTGTGTCACTACCGAAACGTTTTTGTGTCACTACCGAAACGAAAGTTAAATCCGAAAAAATCACTAAGTTTAGAGGCCAAAATCGTCCCCCCAAAACTTTGTAGTGGAGTAAAAAATTTTTCCACCATTGTGTCACTACCGAAACGTTTTTGTGTCACTACCGAAACGAAAGTTAAATCCGAAAAAATCACTAAGTGTGGAGGCCAAAATCGTCCCCCCAAAAACCGGTTAGGAGTACGTTTCAGGCAATTTAGAGTTGATTGGTAGTACTTTGTAGTGGATTATTTTTTTTTCACCATTGTGTCACTACCGAAACGAAAGTTAAATCCGTAAAAATCACTAAGTTCAGAGGCCAAAATCGTCCCCCCCAAAACTTTGTAGTGGAGTACATTTTTTTTTCACCATTGTGTCACTACCGAAACGAAAGCTAAATCCGAAAAAATCACTAAGTGTGGAGGCCAAAATCGTCCCCCCAAAAACCTGTTAGGAGTACGTTTCAGGCAATTTAGAGTTGATTGGTAGTACTTTGTAGTGGAGTAATTTTTTTTCACCATTGTGTCACTACCGAAAAGTTTTTGTGTCACGATGGAAGAATTTGGGACCTAAAAAAAACACAAAAAAACACTTTCACCTAGAAACTCCATTCACAGTTCAAAATGTCCACCTTACTGTGGACATGCATGCTTGAGATTTTTTTTTGGAAATCATTTGTAGTTTGGGAGATATTTAACTTTAAGCGCCCCATGCATTGTGGATGCGGCAAAGGGAAACGAGTACAGGCTACTAATCCTACATACTTACTGCAAGTAACCCCATTCATACTTTAAAATGTTCATCTTACTGTGGACATGTTTGCCTTAAAAGGAATCTTTGAAATGTTTAATAGTTTTAGAATTGTACTCCTTTAAAAGTTCAGAGATTTATGATGGAGGTCGATGGAAGAATTTGGGACCTCAAAAAAACACAAAAAAACACTTGGTAGCACTTTACAATAATGACCCGTTATAAAGCATTTATAAACGTTTATAAGTAGTTTGTAGACTATTAACAAATCATTAACAACCTTGACATTCGTAAATGATTACTAAAACCTTTATAACTACAGTTACAAATCATTTATAAAGTATTAGTAAGTAGTGAACTATTCATGAATAAGCCATTTATATACATCTGTAAAAGATTATTAAATCCTTTGTAACGACCCATTCTAAAGCATCTACACGTTTATAAGCAGTTTGTAGACTATTAACAAATCATTAACAACCTGTTTATTGACATTCGTAAATGATTACTAAAACCTTTATAACTACGGTTACAAATAATCTATAAAGGTATTTTATGACTATTCATGAATAAGACATGTATAATACATCTGTAAATGATTATTAAATCATTTGTAACTGATGTTACATAATATATACAAGCTATTGGTAGCTTGTTCATGTTTAACATATGCTTTGTTAAACATTCCTAAAGTATCTATACATCCTTAATACATGTTATTATGTGCCCTATAGTAAAGTGAAGACAGTTCATCATTTACAACTGTCTGTTAATGTGTTTGTTCATGTTTAACATGCTTTGTAAAACATTCCTAAAATATCTAAGACTATGCATTATTATACTCTACCAGGAAGGCTGTACTTGTCAGCCATCTGTTAGCTCAATGGGTTGAGACGCAGTATTCATGATCCAGAGGCCATGAGTTCAAATCCCTTTGATGTCTTTCCTATGATTCTTTCCTTTGCAGACTGGCTTCCAGAAGATCAACTGAAATCTACCAGGAAGGCTTTACTTGTCAGCCATCTGTTAGCTCAATGGGTTGAGACGTAGTATTCATGATCCAGAGGCCATGAGTTCAAATCCCATTGATGTCTTTCCTATGATTCTTTCCTTTGCAGACTGGCTTCCAGAAGATCAAGTGAAAATTACCAGGAAGGCTGTACTTGTCAGCCATCTGTTAGCTCAATGGGTTGAGACGCAGTATACATGATCCAGAGGCCATGAGTTCAAATCCCACTGGTGTCTTTACTGTGATGCTTTCCTTTGCAGACTAACTTCTAGAAAAACAAGTTAAAACCACCAGGAAACCTGTAACTCTCAGCCAACAGCTTAGCTCAACTGGTAGAGCGTCTGTCCAATAACATGACTTGACTTGACTTGAGTGGGTTCGATTCCCACTCGAGTCAAGTGTCCCCGGTAACTTGAGGCAACGGATAAATTGACTGATATCCTTAGTGATGCTTCCCTTTGCAGACTAACTTCTAGAAAAACAAGTTAAAACCACCAGGAAACCTGTAACTCTCAGCCAACAGCTTAGCTCAACTGGTAGAGCGTCTGTCTAATAACATGACTTGACCTGACTTGAGTGGGTTAGATTCCCACTCCGAGTCATGTGTCCCCGGTAACTTGGGGCAACGGATAAATTGACTGATATCCTTCGTGATGCTTCCCTTTGCAGAATAACTTCTAGAAAAACAAGTTAAAACCACCAGGAAACCTGTAACTCTCAGCCAACAGCATAGCTCAACTGGTAGAGCGTCTGTCCAATAACATGACTTGACTTGACTTGAGTGGGTTCGATTCCCACTCGAGTCAAGTGTCCCCGGTAACTTGGGGCAACGGATAAATTGACTGATATCCTTAGTGATGCTTCCCTTTGCAGACTAACTTCTAGAAAAACAAGTTAAAACCACCAGGAAACCTGTAACTCTCAGCCAACAGCTTAGCTCAACTGGTAGAGCGTCTGTCCAATAACATGACTTGACTTGACTTGAGTGGGTTCGATTCCCACTCGAGTCAAGTGTCCCCGGTAACTTGAGGCAACGGATAAATTGACTGATATCCTTAGTGATGCTTCCCTTTGCAGACTAACTTCTAGAAAAACAAGTTAAAACCACCAGGAAACCTGTAACTCTCAGCCAACAGCTTAGCTCAACTGGTAGAGCGTCTGTCTAATAACATGACTTGACCTGACTTGAGTGGGTTAGATTCCCACTCCGAGTCATGTGTCCCCGGTAACTTGGGGCAACGGATAAATTGACTGATATCCTTCGTGATGCTTTCCTTTGCAGAATAACTTCTAGAAAAACAAGTTAAAACCACCAGGAAACCTGTAACTCTCAGCCAACAGCATAGCTCAACTGGTAGAGCGTCTGTCCAATAACATGACTTGACTTGACTTGAGTGGGTTCGATTCCCACTCGAGTCAAGTGTCCCCGGTAACTTGGGGCAACGGATAAATTGACTGATATCCTTAGTGATGGTTCCCTTTGCAGACTAACTTCTAGAAAAACAAGTTAAAACCACCAGGAAACCTGTAACTCTCAGCCAACAGCATAGCTCAACTGGTAGAGCGTCTGTCCAATAACATGACTTGACTTGACTTGAGTGGGTTCGATTCCCACTCGAGTCAAGTGTCCCCGGTAACTTGGGGCAACGGATAAATTGACTGATATCCTTAGTGATGCTTCCCTTTGCAGACTAACTTCTAGAAAAACAAGTTAAACCCACCAGGAAACCTGTAACTCTCAGCCAACAGCATAGCTCAACTGGTAGAGCGTCTGTCCAATAACATGACTTGACTTGACTTGAGTGGGTTCGATTCCCACTCGAGTCAAGTGTCCTCGGTAACTTGGGGCAACGGATAAATTGACTGATATCCTTAGTGATGCTTCCCTTTGCAGACTAACTTCTAGAAAAACAAGTTAAAACCACCAGGAAACCTGTAACTCTCAGCCTACAGCATAGCTCAACTGGTAGAGCGTCTGTCCAATAACATGACTTGACTTGACATTAGTGGGTTCGATTCCCACTCGAGTCAAGTGTCCCCGGTATCTTGGGGCAACGGATAAATTGACTGATATCCTTAGTGATGCTTCCCTTTGCAGACTAACTTCTAGAAAACAAGTTAAAACCACCAGGAAACCTGTAACTCTCAGCCAACAGCATAGCTCGACTGGTAGAGCGTCTGTCCAATAACATGACTTGACTTGACTTGAGTAGGTTCGATTCCCACTAACGTCAAGTCCCCGGTAAATTGGGGCAGTGGATAAATTGACTGATATCCGTAGAATAACTTGTAGGAGTGTCCTGGTTCAAATCCAGTCACCACCTTAGTAACTGAAACCGAATCTGGCCAATTCTGTCTCAGTTACTGAGATAGATAGAGGGTGTGTAGAGTAGGCGGAGTAGAGTAGGAATAGGGGGAGGAGTAGGGCCTAGAGTAGGGGGAGGAGTAGGAATAGGGCCCGGGGTAGGAGTAGGGCCCAGAGTAGGGGGAGGAGTAGGGCCCAGAGTAAGGGGAGGAGTAGGAGTACTCCAACCCCTACTCTGGGCTCTACTCCTCCCCCTACTCTGGGCCCGACTCCTCCCCCTACTCTGGGCCCTACTCCTCCCCCTATCCCTACTTCTCCCCCTACTCTGGGCCCTATTTCTACCCCTACTCCTCCCCCTACTCTGGGCCCTACTCCTCCCCCTACTCCTACTCTGAGCCATACTCCTACTCCTCCCCCTACTCTGGGCCCTACTCCTACTCCTCCCCCTACTCCTCCCCCTACTCTGGGCCCTACTCCCCCCCCTATTCCTACTCCTCCCCCTACTCTGGGCCCTTCTCCTACTCCTCCCAGACTATATTCCCTCTTTACTCTACTCACTACTCTACTCCGCCTACTCTACACACCCTCTATCTATCTCAGTAACTGAGACCGAATTGGCCAGATTCGGTTTCAGTTACTAAGGTGGTGACTGGATTTGAACCAGGACACTCCTACAAGTTATTCTACGGATATCAGTCAATTTATCCGTTGCCCCAAGTTACCGGGGACATTTGCCTTGAGTGGGAATCGAACCCACTCAAGTCAAGTCAAGTTATTGGACAGACGCTCTACCAGTTGAGCTATGCTGTTGGCTGAGAGTTACAGGTTTCCTGGTGATTTTAACTTGTTTTTCTAGAAGTTATTCTGCAAAGGGAAGCATCACGAAGAATATCAGTCAATTTATCCGTTGCCCCAAGTTACCGGGGACACATGACTCGGAGTGGGAATCGAACCCACTCAAGGAAAGAATCATAGGAAAGACATCAATGGGATTTGAACTCATGGCCTCTGGATCATGAATACTGCGTCTCAACCCATTGAGCTAACAGATGGCTGACAAGTACAGCCTTCCTGGTAGTTTTCAGTTGATCTTCTGGAAGCCAGTCTGCAAAGGAAAGACATCAATGGGATTTGAACTCATGGCCTCTGGATCATGAATACTGCATCTCAACCCATTGAGCTAACAGATGGCTGACAAGTACAGCCTTCCTGGTAGTTTTCAGTTGATCTTCTGGAAGCCAGTCTGCAAAGGAAAGAATCATAGAAAGACATCAATGGGATTTGAACTCATGGCCTCTGGATCATGTATACTGCGTCTCAACCCATTGAGCTAACAGTTGGATGACAAATATAGCCTTCCTGGTAGTTTTCAGTTGATCTTCTGGAAGCCAGTTTGCAAAGGAAAGAATCATAGGAATGACATCAGTGGGATTTGAACTCATGGCCTCTGGATCATGAATACTGCGTCTCAACCCATTGAGCTAACAGATGGCTGACAAGTACAGCCTTCCTGGTAGAGTATAATAATGCATAGTCTTAGATATTTTAGGAATGTTTTACAAAGCATGTTAAACATGAACAAACACATTAACAGACAGTTGTAAATGATGAACTGTCTTCACTTTACTATAGGGCACATAATAACATGTATTAAGGATTTATAGATACTTTAGGAATGTTTAACAAAGCATATGTTAAACATGAACAAGCTACCAATAGCTTGTATATATTATGTAACATCAGTTACAAATTATTTAATAATCATTTACAGATATATTATACATGTCTTATTCATGAATAGTCATAAAATACCTTTATAGATGATTTGTAACCGTAGTTATAAAGGTTTTAGTAATCATTTACGAATGTCAATAAACAGGTTGGTAATGATTTGTTAATAGTCTACAAACTGCTTATAAACATTTATAGATGCTTTAGAATGGGTCGTTACAAATGATTTAATAATCTTTTACAGATGTATATAAATGGCTTATTAATGAATAGTTCACTACTTATTAATACTTTATAAATGATTTGTAACTGTAGTTATAAAGGTTTTAGTAATCATTTACGAATGTCAACAAACAGGTTGTTAATGATTTGTTAATAGTCTACAAACTACTTATAAATGCTTTATAACGGGTCATTATTGTAAAGTGCTACCAAACACTTTCACCTAGAAACTCCATTCACAGTTCAAAAAATCCACCTTACTGTGGACATGCATGCTTGAGATTTTTTTTTTTTAAATCATTTGTAGTTTTGGAGATATTTAACTTTAAGCGCCCAATGCATTGTCAATGCGGAAACTGACATTTACACAGGCTACTAATCCTACATACTTACTGCTAGTAACCCCATTCATACTTTAAAATGTTCATCTTACTGTGGACATGTTTGCCTTAAAAGGAATCTTTGAAATGTTTAATAGTTTTAGAATTGTACTCCTTTAAAAGTTCAGAGATTTATAATGGAGGTCGATGGAGGATTTTGGCACCTTAAAAAAACAAAAAAAAACTTTCACCTAGAAACTCCATTCACAATTTTAAAATTCCACCTAACTGTGGACATGCATGCTTGAGATTTTTTCTTTGAAATCATTTGTAGTTTTGGAGATATTTAACTTTAAGCGCCCAATGCATTGTCAATGCGGCAATGGACATTTAAAGGCAGGCTTACAACTACATACTTACGCCTAGTAACGTCATTCATACTTTAAAATGTTCATCTTACTGTGGACATGTCTGCCTGAAAAGGAATCTTTGAAATGTTTAATAGTTTTAGAATTGTACTCCTTTAAAAGTTCAGAGATTTATAATGGAGGCGGATGGAAGGTTAGGGTTAGGGTTAAGGGACCTCAAAAAAACACTTTCACCTAGAAACTCCATTCACAGTTCCAAAATTCTACCTTACTGTGGACATGCATGCGTGAGATTTTTTTCTTTGAAATTATTTTGCTTGGATAGAGAAAGGTTGATAACAAAGTAGATTTTCTCCTAATTTGTGTCTCTAAAAAAAGCCATTTTAGTATGAAAATCTTGTACATATTGTGTGGCTTGTGATGATTGGGTCCAATATTTAGTTCAGTAACCATGGAGCATGAAAGTGTTTGAGAACCACTGTGATCAAAGAGGCAGCCATAGGTGAATGGGCACAGTGACTGTCTGGTGAGCAGAAGGTCACAGGTTCAAGACCTGACTACGGCAGTGTGCCTCTCAACTGCTCCCCTGCATCATGTAAAATCCTGCTGCAAGCAATTATGTATCCGAATATTTTCAAAAAACACTGAAATGTTAAAACTAGCGTTTCTAAGAAGGGGGAGTATGTGACACAGATGAGTTTGATTGCTTGCATGCAATAGCTTTTCAAAAATAGCACGGCACTGAGCTTGTAGATCTGCTATTTTTGAATAGCCAAAGCTAAAGCTAAGTTATAATGATTGTGAAGCTATTCAATTCAATTCCATTCAATTTTATTAAAGTTTCAAATCACAACACGTTGTCTCAAGACACTTTACATGTAGAGCAGAGACCCAACAGTCCCACCCTGAGCAAGCAATTTTGCGACAGTGGCAACGAAAAACTCCCCCTTAACTGGAAGAAACGTCAGGCAGACCCTAGGCTCTAAGCTATGTAACTAATTTAGCTGGGGAACCCCTGGTACCACCCAAGGACCACTGGTTGAGAACCACTCGCCAGTGGTTCTCAACCAGTGGTCCTTGGGTGGTATATGGAGAGAGTGTGGAGAGATAATACATAATACATAAATAAATAGAATAAAAACAATAGACAAGAGTCAGACCCGTGACATCGGCACAGGGTCTGACTGAGCTAACATGGTAAGTACAGTATACCAGTGGGTCTGACTGAGCTAACATGGTATACCAGTGGGTCTGACTGAGCTAACATGGTAAGTACAGTAGGCTATACCAGTGGGTCTGACTGAGCTAACATGGTAAGTACAGTATACCAGTGGGTCTGACTGAGCTAACATGGTATACCAGTGGGTCTGACTGAGCTAACATGGTAAGTACAGTAGGCTATACCAGTGGGTCTGACTGAGCTAACATGGTAAGTACAGTATACCAGTGGGTCTGACTGAGCTAACATGGTACGTACAGTATACCAGTGGGTCTGACTGAGCTAACATGGTAAGTACAGTATGCCAGTGGGTCTGACTGAGCTAACATGGTAAGTACAGTATACCAGCGGTTCTCAAACTTTTTTATGTCTATTACTTGTGTCTTACTTGAGTAAAAGTACCAGGGTATTGGTATCAAAATGTACTTAAAGTACCAAAGTAGAAAGTACTCATTATGTAGGATATTTCACAAGTTTTCAAATGTATACAAATCGTTTCAAAATATCAGACCTTCAAGCTCACAATGTGAGCTGGTATATCTGCTATTTTCAAATGGCCAAAATGTATATGAACCATTCTATCGAATTGGTTGAAATTGCAGTCCCACAATGAAAAAAATATCTTAAAAAACAATTAAGTAGTCAGACCTTACATGTGTACTAATATCATCTTATGATCTATTGAATCACAATACATTAATTGAGATCAAAATGTAATATATAAAAAAATATACTTTATATGTTACTTCATATTGGGAGGTGGCTGTCCCAACCCCTAACTCCTAAATTTCAATTCATGAAAACAATATCTAAATGATTTTTGTCAATTAATTACATTTTGTTTTTAAATACATCCTTTATATTTATCTTAAAGGGAAGTTGAAATATTAAGATTGATTTTGTGGATTTTCTTTAAATTAAAAAACATTATATAAAAAAAGCTGTCCCATGTCACTACCGAAACACAACGAGTTTTAGTCTATAGGTGGAGCCTGGTTTTAGCCACACTCCCACACTTTTCACCAATAAATGACATACTGTAGACATCCTGTTCATCATGGCCACCTGGTGAGTAGCTAGTTTACTTCAGTCAGAAGTAATGTCTTCCAAAGTCTGACAATCAGAGTGTATTTTTAAGGATTGTCAATACCGAACACTTGTAAACAAAATACTGTACTATGGTCACTACTGTAACAATACAGTCACTACCGAAACACCAGTTATGTTGTCAAAAATCAAAGATAGTGAGTTATCAACCAACATTTTATGATAATGATTGGTTAGGTGTATGTGTTATGTCAACAATGAATGTTTAGCAAAAAGAGTTAAGTGACTATGACACAGCCTTGTAAACAAAATACTATGGTCACTACCGTAACAATACAGTCACTACCGAAATAGTGCAGTCACAACCGAAACACCAGTTATTTTGTCAAAAATCAAAGATAGTGAGTTATCAACCAATATTTTAAGATAATGATTGGTTAGGTGTATGTGTAATTTCAACTATCGTTAATTCTGAAATCAATATAATCAACTTTATACATTTTACAAAGAAATATAGCATTTAATGTTGATAAATCTTAAGAATTCAGTATTAAAAAATCAGTTAGAATATTCATTTTAATGTATTTAATTGTAGAAACCACCTACATTAATTTTTTGAAATAGTCTATACAGGGGAGGATGAAAAAATACATTAATACATTCATATAAGTATCTTTATTCTAAGGTATTTCTACATGTTTCGGTAGTGACACATTTTGGGAGAGGAAAGATATTCCAAAAGATTATGAAAATACAATATGATAATTGACTGTACTTTTACTAAATATGTGTCCCTTAGATCTGGTGCAACGTGAATATGGTCAAAGTCTTTCCAAAATAGAATTAAAATTTCACACAATTTCCAACTCTGAATTTGAACCAATTCGGTAGAATGGCTCATATAGGGTTGAAGTGGGTAATGTATCTTTTGTAATAATAATGAAAATCTACAAAGTAACTATTAACTAAAGTTTTCAAATAATTGTAATGGAGTAAAAGTATAATATTTGCCTCTGAGATGTAGTACAGTAGAAGTAAAAGTACTGCAAATTGGAAATACTTGGTGAAAATAGCAGATCTACAAGCTCACAACGCCTCTTGTGAGCTTGTAGATCGGCTATGTTCACCTTTTGACAATTTGACCAGTTTGTATATATAGTTTAGTTTGGTTTTTAAATGTCCTTAGATTATCACAACATTTCAGGTAAACATACAACAGGACAAAGGGGAAAAAGGTCAGCAGGGCACCCCAGGGAGTTGAACCCCGTCCCGCTAAAGCAGGAGTACCATACTACCAGCGCCTTTTGCTTTTTGACACCATGTCCTTACCTGCATGTGAATCAGTGTTGATCCAGTAAAAAGCAAGTCATTTTATGTTTAGTTGCGCTCGGGTGTTGCCTCTGAAAATAGCCGATCTACAAGCTCACAACGCGTCGCAGTGCGACGCGTTGTGAGCTTGTAGATCGGCTATTTTCAGCATGCAACCAGGTGTGAAATCAGCCATTACGACACCATCAAGGTGGTGACTAAATCAACTGAAGATTTATTCGACTATAATCTTATATTTAGTCTACTAAAACTAGACAAAAACATTTGAGATGACTAAAATATTCTATTCAAAAGACTGTGACTAAAACTAAATCAAAATTTGCTGTCAAAATCAACACTGATGTGAATACAGTTTGTACATCACAGATCAACAGAACATGAAGAAAAGAACCATCACAGCTCTTCTTCAGTGTTTACTGATCAACCTGTAATCAAAGTATACAATAACACTGTGATTCTCACTTTGTGTTAATATAGCATCAAAATCTGTGTAGCCATTTCAAACCTGTATACATCAACCGTTTGAAAATAGCAGATCTACAAGATCAGCAATTGACATGATCTGTAGATCTTTTAGAACGTTTTTCAAAACCTTTTCAGATGGGTGGCCAAATATACACTATTTGATTGATTGATTTTTCTTTGTTAAAGTGTCATCCTTCCAAGGAAGCCCCGCCCATACGGACTTACAGGACACTTTTACATTTGACATGAACCGACATAACTCACAATGAGCAAAGGAATGAATATTAACTTGACTTGAAAACGTTTTACAACCACTGCTGTAGCACACATGAACATGTATTCACATCAACAGATCTCTATCAGTCCAAAGCCTTAAAGGGGATACACCATGAATTAAAAAAATATATATATTTAATATCATATTGTTTATGTCCCTCAAACGTTTTTCAAAAGGTTTGAGCCTAAATCAAGCCTCAGATATACTCATTCCAACTAACTTCTCTCTGGCTTATAAAGCACTTTCAGCTGCAATACCAAAACGTCCTGTTGGGCAGAGGGGTGCTACTGAGCAATTCTGTCTGTCAAAATACATGGGCAGAAATGCAAGTGATGTCACTTGCATTGCCATTCTGAGATGGCCTGTTCAGACACGCCCATTCTGAAAATCTCTGAAATGAGAATGAATGACTGAATGTTAAAAAAAATAATAATCATGGTGTACCTCCTTTAACTCTGTCTGTATATCTATATATTACACTAGTTGGCAGCATAATATGAACACATTATGCCCAATCATCAAGAACATGCCCTGAAGAAGGCCATAAAGGCCGAAACATGTTGGCTTTTATTGCTCAAAGATGAGCTAGCCTTTATATGAAAGCTTTCTAAACTTTGAAGGCTCCCCCCTTTTCTAACCAAAGAGCACCTTCCTACCATGTACTGTATCTTACACAGACTTTAAGAACACTGCAGCCCTCTTAAGCTTTTTTCTTAGATTTCTGTCCGTCTCTATTGGTCCAAACTAAGCCTAAACTCTGTCTGTAGATATTAGTCGCCCAATCATGTACGCTAGACATAATAGAAAATATCAAATAAAGTAGTGTGGTTAGAATCAACATATCTTCTATATTGTCAATAGAAAATATCAAATAAAGTAGTGTGGTTAGAATCAACATATCTGCTATATTGTCTATTGTATAATATGGCCAATTATGTCCCTGCATGTATTTGTCAAGTCCCCAACAACTGAAATGAAATAATGCAATAACATCAAACCTACCATAAGGAAGCAAACTGCCTATTAGACTAGTGACACATAAAGATCTCCTTGCCGGGGGTAGTAGAACCAAACACAAGGCTGTTTTTCATCATCTCTTACCCATACATGAAATGGATTCTTGTATAAAAATAATGAATGAAAAATCTGTGAAATTGGTGTATATTGTTATACACTCCCAAACTAAACAACGCTAAAATAAATACATAAAGCCAAACTCATGGAGATTCACAATGTCAGCTCTGAGAGGTTTAAAAATATTATCATCCCTCTCTATGTTAGAAAAAACAGAAAGTAAATAAAGTAAAGGAATTAGGAGTCATTTTAGCACCTACCTACAATAGACAGAATATCTATGTAGAATGTTCTCCTTTACTTTGTAGTGACCATGGGTTGTCATAGCAACACATATGATGTCGTAATAAAATCTATACTATAGCACAGTGGTTCTCAACCTTGGGGTCGCGACCCCCAGGGGGGTCGCCAAATAATTTGGGGGGGTCACCAGATTTTTTGGTGAATTAAAAAAAAAAAAAAAAAAAAAAAGTTTTTATTTTTATTTTATTTTTACAAAATATTTTTTTTATGTTATCATTAATTCATGTTTTATCAGTTAATTTACTCAATTTACCCACTTTTTGCAAAAATGTTTTGATAATAAACAATTATCAAATAACCTATTATAAATAAATAACCTTCGCGCGCGCGAACGGGACCCGCACGCGTGCACGCGGGGGGTCGCGGGAAATAATATCATTATTTTGGGGGTCGCGGCCTGAAAAGGTTGAGAACCCCTGCTATAGCACACCCATTATTAGTATTATTATGTCAGGTGTGGAAAAATATAAATAATTCACTTCAGCAGAACTCCCTAAACTGTATGAAATGTCCCAAAGAAAATGAAAAATGTTCATAAAATATTCATCAAATATATGCAACTTCAACAATAGTGCAGAGAAAATGTAGGCCTACAGTAATGATTTATCTGGCCTGGCTGAGGGAAACCAAGGTTATGCTCATATATATATAACAAGTCAATCCACCATAAGAAGTGTCCATGGCACAGTCACTACAAAGTGAAGGAGAACAATTTATATAGATATTCACATTTTACACTTCATGTTCCCTTTATCGTAGGCAGTAGTGGAAAAAGTACTCAATACTGCAATGTGGAAGTACTCTGTTACAAGTAAAATGTATCTATAAAATGTATAAAAATGTACTTAAAGTACCAAAAGTAAAAGTACTACAATGTTTGAAAATAGCAGATCTACAAGCTCACAACGCGTCGCGATTGTGAGCGTGTAGCTTGTAGCCTATGTGTGTGTACACAGGCAGGTAGCATAGTTAGCATTGCTAGCATTCTCAAACCAATCTAAAGGCAATTTCCAAATGGTAAAATATAAAAGAGCAATAACATCATCAAGAGAACAAGATAATAATAACACAGCACACAGCTAGTAGAAGTAACTTTACCTTTACAAATAATAGGTTGTTGGCTTGTGTCTGATGAGCTGTATGTAAACACTATGGAGACAAATCCACTGATCCACTGACTGTTGACCTGGATGTGACATCATACACAAGGACCAAAAGACAGCACGCGAGCGCCATCTAGTGGACTGGCTGTATTCCAATATTTAACAGTGGTTTATAACATAGACATATAAAGGTAGACGCCTCCTTCGGCTCTGAAGCGTTCGTATCTCGGGCGCGCTTCCTTGTTCCGCAGGGCTAGCCCATATAAGGCTTGGGCTAGCCTTCCACTTCCTTCCGCTTCAGCAGGGCAATTTGGAAACTTCCGTGTGCGTCACAGAAGGGGGCGTTTGGTAGGCCAATCAGTGACAGGTGGGGCAGGTCTTTTCTTAAGAGGCGGAAAATCTATCCTGACGCAAATGGGCGTGGCCTAGATGGGGAGTTGCGTCATGACCCAAGGAATCTAGGGAAAAAAGATTTTTATTTTACGACCTACGGTTCAAGAGTTATAGGCCAAAACGTAAAGGGGGCTTTTATAGCGCCACCATGAAGCCGACTGGTGTACTTTTCTTTTTGATAATTTCGGACTAAATTATTCACCTCCCCTCCAAGTCTTGTAACTCTAGCCCTTACAGTTTCTGAGAAAAAAATACTTGAAATCGAGTTTTTAAATTTTTCCATTAAAGTGGATGGGGAAATTTAATGCACTAATAAATGAATATCAATTAAACTATGTAACCAATCTCTTAGCAAAATACACGAGCACAATTCCCGGTGAAGCCTGTCATTTTGACATATGACATGTGGGATAATGAGTGTCCTAGTCTCACACTCAATCAAACTCTGCAGCCGCACTGAGGCCCCCGGACATTACCTGTTTGCTTTCTAAACTCGATCTAGCCTTTGATTGCCTTTCAATAAAACCATATTTGATAGACATAGGTATCACCTACATGTTACTGATTATAGGTAATGTTACTGTATATTATTGGAATCCGTTGTTTATTTCCTGAGCAATGGAATTATGTTGCAGCTAAAACTCTTGGGGTTGCAACATGGCAACCCTGTTCGCCATGTTGCCATGGAGATCAATGGAGCTTTATGATTGGGTAGTGGGAAAGGCCTCACGTGATTGGCTCAGACCCGGAAGTGCAGAGTGCCAAAAATAAAGTTTTGCAACTTGTAGAAAGTTTTGCAATCTGTAGAAAGTTTTGCAATCTGTAGAAACAGTTATTTTTTTCTGGTCACAATGTTCATTGTAAATATAATTCTACAATTACAACATGTTTAACACATGTTACAAACACACCAAAAATATATATAGCAAAAAAGTTTAAAATCTTTTTTTATGGACATTCTTACGAATAAAAATCTTTTGCTTACAAATACAAAACTTTTTTTTACAAATACAAATCTTTTTATCACAAATACAAATCTTTTATTTACGAATAGAAATATATTTTTTTACGAGTACAAATTATTTTTACGAATACAAATAGTTTTTTTTACAAAAACAAAATGTGTTTACAAATACAAAATCTTTTTACAAGTACAAAATAATATTGGCACTAAATTGAGCCCATAGTGTCTGTCATTAAATGTTTTGATGAATTGAGTGCAAAGGACCCCAATGGAAACAAGCCATAGGCTTTCTTGGGATTAAAATCCTCTTAGCAGACCTTGTATTGATCTGTACTTTCCTGTTATTTTTTTTGCAAATTGCTAATAAAGTATTCAATCAAATCAATCAATCAAAAAGAAAACCACTGTATGTCTGTACGTCAGTATGTCCATCGCCAGTTCTAGTATCTCAAGAACCGTCCAACTCCAAAATCGGTGTGCACGTCGCAGACAACCCGAGGGAGTGCCATGATAGGTGGTTGTCCAGAACCGCTAAAATGACGAAGGAACAGAGTAGGCTTGTCTGTACGGTATGGATTGTACACACATCAAATACACACACATTTTAACTGAGAATTTGACATGTGTGCTTTGTAAGTGTGAAATGCTTTGAAAGTGCTGAAACCTCTATTACTTCATTAGGCAAGGTTGCACCTGTTTGCTTGTTTTTGTTTTGTTGGGGTTATTGTTTCTGGTCTGTGAGTGGGCATGCCAGCATTCCAATAAGGGCAGCTAGGTTTCTGAGACAGTGTGTGCCACCACAGCATTGAGGTTTGCCATATGGAAGGGGGTGTGGGACTGTGCAGACAGCTCTGTACAAAGAGATCATCAGATGCCACACCACCATAGCAAGGTGCATCCCACGACACATCACACTGCCACGCTTCCTTGCCTCAGATACAAGCATAAGCAAATTCTTCCTAGCAGATGACATTTCAATTCTCAGACTGTTGTAGGAGGTCATTTGTCTAAGGATGTGGATATTTTGGGCCATTGCTGAGAGCCATACGGAATGAGAGGATGGCCTCCACTCTAGACACCCTTATTAAATGTGAATGACATCCCTATGAATGTCACATCCTGGGATGTCAAGTGACTCTTCTCGTATTTCAACACACCAAACCAACTGCTGTATGTGGAGCAAAAACATTGCAAGTTGTTAAATGTGCTTCCTCCACAATCTAGCCAGTCGTCCAGATAATTGTATATTGTCAGAACTGCATGCTGCTAAAAGCACAAAAACAGCCGCCATTAATGTTATGAATGTCATCGATGCAAGTAGGCCTACTGTATGTAACCATAAATGTGTATGCCACCCTTTCAATGGATAAGGAGAGGTACTTCCAAGTTCCAACAGGTTGGATGGGTGGAAATTCGGAAATATGCCAAATAAGTCTAAGTCTGCCTCTGCTTCATAAAAGTCTGGTCATGAATCATTGGTCTTCTGATGTAGCCTGAAGAACCCACACTGGGGAAAGAAGACAGAACTTACAGCCGCTTTAGCTAGCGATTTATCCCTCGCAGGTCGACAATGGGGCAATGTCTGTCTCCCCTTCATGGGGATTATAAAAATAAGTTTAGTAAAACCCACCTAAATCATTCTAGCAGCTGTGGTGTTCTTGTATAGAAGCACGGATATCTCCTTTCAAAGCACTTCCATGTTTAGGGGTTCCGCCATTGAATTAGTTGTAAACCTGTTAAAGGAGGCGGCTGCGGCCTCGGAACTGGAGTCTGTACACCTGCTTGTGGTCTTTGAAACGTTCACACAGAGCGAGTAAAACCACAGGGAGTGATTGCCTCTGATCTGAGGCTTTGACTGTGTGAGTGGATAATCAGAGCTAAAATCGAATGTCCTCGTCCTCGTTCATAATTACAGTACTTCTGACCCCAGCATTCCTGTAATCACCACCTTTTACCAATCACCACTACTGCACAGTACAGTACATGAGTTACTTACTTATTTTTCTACCTCAAGTTGTTTTTGGTTTTCTAAAGCATGTTTTAATGTCTGGTGTATGTTTTGCTACCTTATCGCGTACGTGTGAGTCCTGTATTTCTGCAAACTTTATCAGTCATCCTGTTAATCCTTTTATTTATTTTGATTTAATCCCTATACCACTGCCACGGTAAATGCCTTGAATGAACCTGTGAATGCTTGTCAGTGAAGTGCTTCTGATAGTGATTTCTATCTTGCTGCACACAGTCACTGTACAGCTGCTGATATGAAAGTCTATTCGCCACCTCTCATTGTGCTCCACTGTATCTGTGAAATCATGACTGATAGACCACTGTCTGCTCTCTCAATAACCACACAGCCAGCCAGATGTGTGCAGACTGCGCACGCGCACGCACCCACACACACGTGCACGCACGCACGCACACACACACACACACACACACACACACACACACACACACACACACACACACACACACACACACACACACACACACACACACACACACACACACACACACACACACACACACACACACACACACACACACACACACGCATCCAACTGTTCCAGTCTTGCTGGGTGGTTTTGTCAAAAGATCATCCCATCCCTGTTGAGAACTAAATCATACCCGCAGTCTCGCTCTCCAATCCCTTCTGTCACTTCTCATTAAAGTGATATGAATCATTCCTGACATTGGTTACATTGGTAAATGGTAATCGAGAGAAGACAGAAAAAAGATCTGCCAGGAATTATGCTTTGGATACGGAGATCTACAAAACTGTAGCCAACTTCCTCTCAATGTCTTTCTTGTCCCCTTAATAATCTTTCTTTCTTTTGGTGTTACTACAGTACGTGTTGGGGGTTTACAGAGGAGCAGTTATATGTCCATGCATACACTCACAGCTATTTATTTACTCAATGCTTCATTGTCTCTTTCACTCAATTTGTAAAATTATGAACAGCCTATCAAATGTTGGAATTATGCATTTAAAATTATTTCTTCCACTACAGTTACATTGTAGCAAGCATTCATTTAAACCAGAACCTTTGCTATTTTGCATAAGTTACAATTCAAGGAGTGTCTGAAAACTGATGAATGTGCATTCAATCTTCTATGACTGCACTAGCCCAAATAAGAAAACTTGCTAGACAGTAAATCATATATATATATTATTTTATTCTCTTCTTCTTCTTTTCTTTTGACCACTGTAAACCCCAAACTCCAAAAGTGACTTTAGCATTCTAATCTAAATTACAATGATAGTCTGCAAGGAAGACAGAGGAACATCATTACTCTAGTATCCCGCCAGACAATACATGTTTAGCATAAACTTAAACTGTCAAATTATGCTGTGGTCAATCCCAGCCCATAGAGCATCCCTTTTCTAAGTGACACTGCAACAATAACTCCTTGTTCAATGGTTCATCTACATTATTAGATGCAAATAAAGTAATTACACCTCACACAGTTTGACAAAGTCCTCTGCATATAAATAGACATCATTATGGAGCATACGGTGGATGTGTTTGCTGCACATTGCGACCTTTGGAGAAAAGCAATTCCAGCAAATCTAAATTGATTGCTGTGGGATTATCCTGGATTTATTAAATATTAAAGCATTGACTTTCACTAACATATTATGGTTTATTCAAATGAAAAAAAGAATTTGTTATAAAATGTGCATGGAAAGTAATTAATTACCACGCCAGTACTCAATCAATTATGATTTTCATTAAATATCATAATTAAGTATGCTTAAACTGATTGATGCAGTTTAAATCTCCCATTAACAAAATATCCTGCTCTGCCATCATCAGAAGATAATTAATTACCTATCAACCAAGCCACAGGAAAATTACTGATCATTTATAGGACATTATCTTAAAACTAGTAATTTTTAGGAGCATATTAATTATGGCAACATACCGATGTAGTGATCAAAGAAGTTACACTCTTCACATACCCCTCATGCTGCTGTCCCAATTATAATTTAGTGTCTCCGCCAGGTCAAAAGGCATGGCGAGAGAGTATGTTTTGCACCCTGTTCGTTTGTTCGTCCGTCCGTCCGCCCGTGTGTCTGTGTGTCTGTGTGTCTGTGTGTCCATCTGTCTGCAAGCAGCTAGCTCTCCCGCACCATTGGCCCGCTCGCTGCGAAACTGCTCACACACACTCCCTGGATGCCAATTCAGAAACCTTTCCCAAATTTTCACATGGGCCTGTTATAGCGCCCCCAAACATCACGCAAATCGGTACACAGTATCTCTGTAGTCATGTGATCAACACGGATCTGTCCGATTCTCCATATCCCATCCTGATTGGCTAAGATTGGCTGCGAAGGTTTGCAGCATTTGCAGCATTTGCTGTGTCCACTACATGACTTTTGCAGCCACAGTGGAGGAGGATGGCAAGCTGTACAGGCATCTGCAAGATGGGTCCAGTAAGGTTCCCAGGTTCTGACATGCTGAATCAGTGCAGCTTGGGTGGGAGGAAGGTTCTCAAGTGACCTGGTACCATTTGACAAACATCAGCCTTCCCTGACTATGGGAAAAAGAGTGCAGGAATCTCACAGAAACCCTGATCACACTCACCTTGGAGCCTGAAAAGATCAACTCTGATTACCATGTCCAAAGATTGGAGTGTATGGTCATCATCATATACAGCAAGAGCTGTGGCCACAGAAGAGTAGATGAATCCTGACGGTGGCTTGTCTCAGTCCCTCAAGAACATTCCTCCCACCCAAGCTGCACTGATTCAGCATGTAAAACCTGCTGCAGAGCTTCTATTGGAATCAGACAACCTCCCTCCAACAAAATATCCCAGATTTCAATAGGTTGGGCTGGTACTGGGACTCCATGACTAAGACTTGTGAACCTTACTGGACCTATCTTGCAGGTGCCAGTCAAGCTGTTGCTGTTGTAACACCAAGACCATTATGTGATATAAACATACTGTAAACAATTCTATACACCTTTGACTAGTATGATATCATAGTCAATGGTGTATAGAATAGTAATACTATAGTATTACATTTTATGCTGAGCATTATTGAACATACTGTATTAGCTGTAGCTGTACCATTAGGAATTAGATCTACTGTTAAATCATTCTATTGTTTCAATACAATTGCATCATAAGATACATTGGTTGTTTCATGACATAGTGGCCATATTTGTGATAATCAAATTAGAGTCCTCTACATAGATTACATCATAAAGATAGACCATAAACAGAAAATACATTTTCAGTTTGGGATTCCAATTTCATCAGGAGAGAAAACTCATACAGGATACAGGATAGTGAAATTTGAAGTGAGAGGAAAGAAGAATATACACCAAATATACACCTGCACACTGTCTTCACTTGCTCAATGAAGAATTGAATACATATTGCAACATTTTGGTCAAAGACCTTCCTCAGGCATCTCTAGGTCTTTGACCAAAATGTTGTAATATTTGATAAAGTCATTCTTTATTGATCTTCTTACCTGTTGCGGCTAATCCACCAACGCACTTGCCGCTGAGCCTTTAATCAGGTGTGCCAATGACTGATTACATGTAACAAAAAACAACAAAAATATCAGTTACAGCTACCACCACTAACATTTAATTTAGTGGTAGTTTAAACTACCACTAACATACCTATGCTGAACACATTGCATCATCATCAAATACCGTGGCTCACAAACTGGGGGTCGGGAGTCCTCAAATTATTTTGAGGGGTCCCCAGATGATTAGCTTATATGTGCAACATTCTTTTCTCACTCAACAGTAAACAAACAAGCATACAGTTTAAGTGTATGCAGGGTGCACATTTTTGTTATATATAAGTTATCATTTAATGACTTTGAAGACCTTTTTAATACTGAATTGACCAGATTGACAAATATTACGTATAATGAGGCAAACATTGTGAATATAACCAATCTACAAGCTCACAGCGCCTCGCCGTGCTATTTTCACAATATTTATCTGTGGAACCGAGTCAAACTAAATGTAATGCACCTACAATTCCAGTATGATAAAGTATCATACTGATGACCGAAACATTTTACTTCTTACTCAGTTGCTAAATTGTACGTTTAAATATGCAGAAAAATGCATGCATGCATGCATCTCTCTATTTCATCGTGTCAAATTTACTTGAATTACTGTATGGCCTTTGCATGCTAAGCCAAGTCATATCCTGGGTTAGTTATTCAGACTACACATTTACAGGTAAAATATATGCTGCCTCAGAGCCCCACAGAGCAAAGCCAAGTTTGTCTGCAGGGTGAAATGGTCCCTACTGTTTGCTACAAACGCCAGAAAGGAATCATGCTTTTACCCATTAAAACCGGGAAAGCATGTGTAATTTTAGATTAGCTATATAGCAACATACTGTACCTTCAAATCATTCTGTTTTATTCTGCCTGGCTGATTAACTGGAGCAGACAGTTATAGAAAGCTCACACTTGAACTCACCATTGTATGTGTGTGCGTGTGCGTGCGTGCGTGTAGATAAAAATAATAATAAACTAGAAAAAGTGCTCCTCGGAGCACAAGTCTCCGCCAGGTCAGGTAGGTTATTATGGCCTCCTGGTGGCGCTATAATAGGCCAATGTGAAAAGGATGCCATTTATTCCTAGGCCTTGCACGGCAATCGGACACTGCATGCATGATTTGAGGCATTTTGTTCTAAAAATGTGTTTTGCTAAATTTGACCTGCTGGTGGCGCTATAACAGGCCAATGTTAAAAGGGTGGCATTTGTTCCTCAACATAGTGTGAATGTGCGTTCAAAGTTTCACCGTAATCGGACGCTGCATTCACGACTTGCGGCATTTTGTTCAAAACGGGCCACTCCTGCAAACATTACATGTCAATGTTAGCCAATCAGATGGCATATGAAAAATCAAACAGATCCGTCTTGATCACATGACTATAGAGATCATGTGTACCGATTTGCGTGAAATTTGGATCAAATATGAAGGCTTAATATCAAAAAATGTGTTTTACATAAGTCTGCCTCCTGGTGGCGCTATAAAAGGCAAATGTGAACAATGCAGGGCAAAGGTTTGTCCTTGGCCTCTAGAGAATGTGCATACAAAGTTTTACACTGATCGGTGCAGTTATAGGTAAAAACACGAATCGGCCTGTTACAGCGCCACCATGAGGCTGATTTGAACATTTTCAAATGGCATTTCTTCCTCGGCCTAATGGGATTGTGTGTGCACAATTGCACAGAAATTGCATGCTGTGTTCATGATTTGAGGCATTTTGTTCGAAACAGAGTACTCCTGCAAACTTTGAAAGACAATTTTTGCCAATCAGGATGGAATATGAAAAATCTGAAATGAGCCGTTTCTTTTAATGACTATAGAGATACTGTGTACCGATTTGGGGGATTGTTGGCCAAAATTTGTAGGAGTACTGTTCAAAAATGTGTTTTGCACAAATCGGCCTCCTGGTGGCGCTATAAAAGGCCCATGTGAAAAATTTGGAGCAGAGGTTCGGCTTTGGCATCCAGGGACTGTGTGTGCACAGTTTCGCTGCGATCAAGCCAACGGTGCCAGAGATTAGCTGTACACAGACAAGACAGAATGACACACACACACACACACACACGGACGGACGGACAGGGGGTAAAACATACTCTCTCGCCATGCCTTTCGGCCTGGCGGAGACAAAAATAATATTGTATTGTGACCAATTTGTATTAAGGATCCCTGGCTAATAAGCCATATATGCCTTAATACATTATAATTGCCCTCTATAACTAAAATAAAGAATGTAAAACACCTAAAAAATATATATTTTAGAAACAGTTAATCTTTTACTCAAGAGGGGCAATGTCCGTTGCAAGTCGATGATTTCATTTGTCCATGTGTCGTCTAGCCCTATGGAATTTATGGATCAATACATGTGCAAAAAATATTTAAAATATTGATTTGATGCTCATATTAACCATAGGAAGTATTAAGTTGTTTTTTATTTTCACATGTATTCCATAAATTCCATAGAGCTGGACCACACATGGACAAATGACATCATGTTTTTAATTTGACATTTTAGTTATAGAGGACAACTATAACGTATTAAGGCAAATTTGGCGTATTAGCTAGGGATCCTTTTAAAAGCTTTTCAAGCTGCCATCTAACATCAGTTTTATTATTTGTATTCACAGTGGCACATAAATAAACATATTGCATACTATATAACTGCTGCAATGGAGCTGCTGTGTGGCTGTGCTGTGGGTGTTATAAACAATGCAAGCTGTGAATGAGAAGGGATCTGCCACCACCAATATAGACATTTCAGCAAAGGTATATTTGGAAAGTGTGAAATGTGTTGACATCACATTCCAGCAAAGGCCAACTTGTACTTCTTATCCACCAGGAACACTCTGAGAAAGTATCCTAAACAATGTCAGATGTCTGGTGCAGCCAATAATAGCCTCTGAGCATCACGCCACTGTCTCTGCACTCCACACAATCCTGTACCACCTCTATACTGTGTCTTAACTCATCCTGCATTACATGGGCACGGCAATGTATAAAACATTTGATGTCATAGAAGGGACACAAATAAAAAGGATAAGAGAATGAGGGGAATGGAGGGCTTAATTCCCTGTGAGCGAGCGAAAGGGAGACACTAGCAGATGACACAAAGAGATGTTTAGGGACGGGGAATATTCAAAGTGGGCACAGCCATAATAATCCCTGGGAGCTCTCATCTAGGGGGCTTCCTATGGTGCTTACCTGTCATCTATCGGGTGCTTACCTGTGCGCTAATGGTGCTTACTATGGCGTTTAACTGTCTTCTATGGTGCTTACCTGTCATCTATGGTGCTTACCTGTCATCTATGGTGCTTACTATGGTGCTTAACTGTCTTCTATGGTGCTTCAGAATCAGAATCAACTTTATTGTCACATCACAGGTGTAAAAGAGTGGGTGAAATTTGTTTTTGTGCAAGCTCCATCGAATTTCACCCACTGGGTTACACCTGTAAACCTGTGATGTGACAATGAAGTTGATTCTGATTCTGAAGCACCATAGAATAAATAATGTGCTTAACTGTGTTCTATGGTGCTTACTATGGTGCTTACCTGTCATCTATGGTGCTTACTATGGTGCTTACTATGGTGCTTACCTGTCCTCTATGGCGCTTACTATGGTGCTTACCTGTACATCTATGGCGCTTACTATGGTGCTTACCTGTACATCTATCGTGCTTACTATAGTGCTTACCTGTCATCTATGGTGCGTCCTATCATGGCGCTCAACTGTCTTGTATGGTGCTTACTATGGTACTTACCTGTTGTCTATGGTGCTTAATGTGGTGTTTACCTGTCTTCTAATGGTGCTTACTGTATAGTGTGTAGTGTAGTTTGGACATGAGCCGATCTACCTGTAGCCATACAATCCTGAAAAAACACCTGAAATACTAAACTCAATAAGCCATAAAACAACTTCATGAAACACACCACCAGATATACAGTATGCTTGAAAACAAAACCTGAAGGATTTGTGCATCAGAAAGATAGGCCCCTAAAGCAGGAAAGAGAGGGTAGAATAGAACAAAGGAAGGATGGTGGGAGCGCCAGAAATCACAAAATAAACAGAGCTATAACGTATGTTGCCATAGAAATAGTCTCAGAGTTATGAATGGGACTGAACCTTTTATTTTGGCTTGTGGGGTAGTCTTTGAAAAATCTTCTTGGTGGTGGTGGTAGACATCCGCATAATGCCTTTTTGGGGTGTCCGTGGATGGAACTTCACACAGTCACCTGGGCAAACTGCGCAGCCTCGGAGCCAGCAGATTACCGTTCAATCCAAAACCCACTGCTTGGACAAAGTCTCGTTTGCAACCAAAACTCCAACTGCTGGATACACTGACAATTGGCCGAATGGCTGATCAAAAAGTCCGGCCGAGACTCGAGTAGAGATAGAGAGATAAATTGGGAGGGGCGAGAGACGTGTGCCTCGAGGTGTAGGATAGTAGATGGATAGTTGTATGGCTAGAATAGAAGGGGCTCAGGTCAGCAGGTGCGGGTTCATCTTAAAATGTTACACAAAGAAGAGAGGACACTTTCTTCATCTCCTCCCGGAGTCATCTCCTGGTGGTGTGAAATCAGTCCAGGCACGCATTAAAACCTTATGATACTGTTCTGGCTTTTGATCATACATTCTTAAAAGGTCAGTGTACTTTTTGATCTGAATCAAAAATGGAGGGGAAAAAAATCTATTTTGACTCAACTGGCGTGACCCGGATGTGGATCGATGTTGCTACGTGACAGCTGTGAGCTGTAAAGATTTTTGTTTTTTGTGTTTTCTGTCAAAACGTTTCTTTTTGGTTTTGCGGTCATATTGTGTGTTAATTTGGGTAAAAATAAATGTTGTAATTACAGAATCACTGCATGGATTGGATTATGTTATTATTTTGAAAGCAGTGCATGTGCATGTGCATGTGCATGTGCACATGGCGGCAGCCTCACTGCTGCCGCACATGATTGCCGGCCAATCAACGTCCTGCGGTGAGCTACTGTAGGGCCAATGCAACGATGTGTCTCAATTGGTCCTTTGATTGCCCTTCGCCCACCTTATTTGCGTGTACCTCATTTGGAGAGCTAAGCGTCAGCTGTGTGAGTCATCATGTAGCACTGGCTGTAAAAACAAGTTATACAATTCTGGTGTCAGCAAATATCAAGGGATATCTCACTGACAGGATCTGCACTCTGCACTCAATTCTGTGGAGTGAGCCGAGATGTTTTACACAGTGGCTTTATTCAAATTACACGTCTGTCTGTCTGTCTGTCTGTCTGTCTGTCTGTCTGTTTACAGTATCTATTTCTTTGTGTCTGTTAAGATTATTAGCACATTCAGAACTCCAGCACTTAATGAAGACCTTTATTGTCACACAGCTGGCTTTCCCAGTGTGGCGGGCCATTATACACTCTATATGTATTTCTGGTAATCATATAACTGTGTCATACCGTCATGCTGGAGGACACTTAAATTGATTCCTGGAGGGTTTAACATAAAAGGTGACTATGATACTGCACCGCCTTTGTGATGTAATGATGAATGATGACAAATGTGCCAAAACATGTACTCATCTTTCCACTCAAACAGAGAGCGTCTCCTTTCAAACCCCAATGGTTCTAATCAGCCCCCCGCCCACAGGAGTGGCCCAATTCTCTCACAACTTGCTACAAAAATCCCTCATGAAAAACTATATAATCTCCTACCTTTCATTTTCAACCTTCACATGTGTCTCCTTCTCTAATAATCAAAAAGTGCTATATATTTCATCTCGCAATTTACTTCCGGATGGTTCGTTTTGCACTTTTTTTGCCACATCGGTCACGGGAAAGACATAAGCGCTGCCGTGGTCTATGGAAACGAGCCCAAAAGTGCACCCAAATAAGCCCAAAATCGCTTATACAAACAGTCAGACCTGGCAACGCAGCCTACGCCAATCATGCGTGAGAGATCTACAAGCTATGGGGCAGAGACGCCACCGTATCTTAGCAACAACTACAGCGCTCACTCTCATTGGTCGTGTCACGCTAAGAGCAGTCTCCAGACAATGGCATCGCAGACAGCTTGCTGTTACTGCTGTAGCCATGACAGTCAGTCCCAGCGACGACGGACAGGGCGCTGTGATAGCTGCCATGTCGCTAACGCTAACGTGGTTGTCATGCCTGCAGCGGCTGTGCAATCACTTTGTCAACAATGCACGTTCGTGTGGTGAATGTCAATATTGCTGCTCAGTTAGTCCATTGTAGATGGTGTATGTTTGTGTGTGTCTTCTGGAGAACTATGTAGCTCCACAGCAACTACAGTAACTAACGTAATGGCAGGACCGCCCCGTGCAACGCATGTTAGGCTGCATTATGGTCATGTAGTAATTTCAGATAATTTCGCTCCGATTACAGCAGTGCTTATCAACCCTTTCACGCCGCCCCCCCCCCCCCCCAAATAAACGTACTTGATCTGGGGACCCCCCCCCCCCATTCTGTTTGACTCCGTTCCACAAGTACATATTGTGAAAATAGCCGATCTACAAGCTCACAACGCCTCACGTTGAGAGGCTTTGTAAGCTTGTAGATCGGCTATTTTCTACATGATTGCCTCTTTCTTACATTCTTTGACAATGTGGCCCATGTTTTCATAGTATAGTTTGTTGACTACTTTTGTTGCAGAAATGCTCATTTCCTTTACTTTCCTTTTTTTATTGTCTCGCAAGACTATATGTTTCACCCCCTGTCCGTCCGTCTGTGATAGCTAATCTCTCACATCGTTGACTTGATCGCAGCAAAATAACAGCCCGATGAGTCAGTGAGAGCTGGATAAACGAGGTAAAATGTGTCAAAAGGAGTCTGTACGGCTGTCGATAAATGAACACATGACGTCGGTGGGAGAGGAGATATTGTGTCTTTTGGACAAACAGCAGCGTCGTGCTGATGTTTGTTGTGTGAAGCAGCTTAATGTCAGAGTGTTTGTGTTGGAGCGCCTCAGTGCGGCTGCAGAGTTCATGTGCAACCTCTTCCAGAGAGAGACAGAGACACTAGAAACTCTGCTGGGGAAAAAAAACACTGCTGGGCATTGACTTTCATATGGACATTGATCTACACACTGCAGGTATATCTGCTACACACACAACATCAAACTACACACTGCAGGTATGATGCAGCGTTTGCATTACAGCCAGCATGCCAGCGTAGTTCCCATATGGTTTCAAGGTGGGCTAAACCATATGGACCCCATGTCAGCAATGTCAGCGGCATCCACTTCAGTCCCAACTGCGATGCCCATGCAGGCTATAAGTAGCTTCTACCTGGCCCTTAGGTGGGCCCCAACTACCCATGTTTATGTGGGACCAAGGCGGGTCCTACCTGGGTTTGCCCATGCAGGCTTTAACTGGGTTCTACCTGGGCCCTAGGTGTACCCTAACCAACCACAGTGCAGTGCCCATCGCTCCAATTGTTGTGACGTCAGGGCTCTCAATACTGCACATTGGTGGAGGAGGGGGGGCCGCAGGGCGACCGCACACATCGCTGAACCAATGGTAGCCCACGGATGTTTCCTCTGGGGATTTACAATCTGCCCCTCTATGCCACATATCATCCGCACTACAGGGTCTTCACTGACCGAGCCACGGCCCCACTGACCCTCATGACGCTACGCCACTTATATGAGTTGCCAAGTGGCCGCGGGCGCTACGTGGGCGTGGCCGCGGGCTAGACGCGAGCCCCCGCGTAGCGGGGGCGAGCTTCTAGTTTAATCAATGGTGGGTTTACATGGTTAACTTGTGTGACATTGTAACTTGAGTATGTCAATAGTTGTGTTGTTTTGATCAAGTGACAGCAAAATACCTTACTGTCAAATACATATGGAGTAAAATCAAACATGATTTTTACTCAGCTACAAATAATTATTTTGTTCTGGCTACTTATAATAAATATTCAACCTTTAGTTGACACAGTATAATTAGTTCCGTAATACCTACACTAGCAAACCATGTGATTGCTTACAGCCATACAATCCACACTTTCTGTCAGCAGTCTGCACCTTTTGACTCTGTTTAAAATTCTCCTTTTTTTGCTGATTGTAAAAAATGCAATGTTTTCATGAATTATGAATGACAGTTTAAGCAGGCCAAGAGTAATATCAGGTTAATGCATTGTGCATAACTCTGTGGGCTGAAAATAAATGCGCTGAAAATGTCATCACTAAGCTTGAGTTGATAGATTTGTATGCAGAAGGATTATCTCATGTAATTAACCAAATCATATATTTGGTTAATATTATGCCTGCTGTCTCTTGTATATCTTACATTGTCCCTTCACATTCAGACTAGTGAGACTTTCTTCTCTGTACCATGTATGCCTCTATGCTCAGCACACGTCATCATGTCAGCCAACAACACATCTTTAAACTGTCGCCATTTATAGTGACTCTAGTTTCCTGTTGTGTCACCCAGCTTTTCCAAGTGGCAGGGAGAGAGAGCCAGGTGTTGCCATGCCTACCAGCACTATTCCCGTACCCACCCCCCTCCACCAAACCCCCCGCCCACCACTCATCTGCATAAATACTTGGACGCCATATTTAACATGATATAAAGCCCTGGTAAAAAAGGGGGCCGATAAAACAGGGGGAAAGGGTCATTAAGCAGCAGTTTGGGGAGATGGGGGGAGACAGCAAGGGAGAGGTAGAGTTCCAACTTCATCAAGATTAATCACTGACATCTGGTGCCTCGTAGGCCCTAGTTAGTAACCCTCTGCCCGTTTCAGAGTCAAACTATCACTTTCAGAGTATTTTTTACTGTATTGAATGTGTTTCATTGCACGTTTATCACAATACAGCATGAGGTCAAATGCAGCCAACACTTTTATTCTGTGCATTACGAAGATGTACGTATTAATAGTGTAAGAAATACAGTGTGGTCTGCATATATCCAGTGTAGACCTCTGTGATCAACTATGACTGATCATCCACATGAGGCACGTGATTAGGTGTGAGACAGAAGCACGCATGAACATACCCGGAAGCAGGTACAGTGAAAGGTGAGGATATTGCATCGGAGAGGTATACAAAGGAAGAAAAGAAAAAAAAGGGAGAGAATCCTTGACACCTATTGGTTGATTTAACAGAGAGTCCTGGTTGCCGACTGCACTGAGGAAGACAAATTGATTGTGAGGAGAGAATAGACAGAGAAGGTCATGGGATGGTGCTAGAGGCAGCTAGGGAGAGCTGGAGAGGGAGCTCTGTCTACTACACAGTAAACTGTGAGCTCCTTATCCTGGCTATATACTGCTACATCATTATGTTCACTTTAGGCCTTGAAGGTCCCAGCTCATAAAGAAAGAGCCTGACCCACATCCACCCAAGCTCACGTCAAACCACTTCCATTTACAATTGTCTACAGAAACGTTTCTGTAACTATGTTGATGGACACAAAATCAGCAGGAATCACAGCTTTGTAAAAGCAAATAAATATCCCAATATGCTTTTCTTTTCTTTTTTTACATAATGCTTTATACTGTGCGGGTAGCTCAGAGTCCACCCACGATTCTGGAACCAAACTTGTCAAATACTCAGCTAAGTCAATAATAGAGTTCGACAGTGTAAAATTGCATGGATTGTTTGCTTAATTTAATTGAATCTGTCACAGCTGGCAGCCGATTCTCTTTCAGTTTCAGACAAATATTATTATGCCATTTGATCCATCTATCCTGCTTTTCCAAAGGTGTCATCTCATTGATTGGTTGAAAAGTGAAGAGATATGGATATTGCCAGGCGATTCATGGGAGGCGAAGGTGATTCATGGGAGGCCCTTCCTCATAATTCAGGCCATTTACAGCAGTTCTGTCATTTGAAGAAATCAAATCATCAATCCAAATTCAAAGCAGCGTGCAGGAAGTGGGTCCCCGTTCCTTGTGCATAACCTGCCAGCGCCCTGCGAGGTCATTTGTCTTTCACATCCCATCACAATACCCTCATCCATATACCCCACCACACGCACACATCAGCCCAAGTGGCAAGCCCTGTTTAACAGTGCATATTTTGCTGCTCTCACTTCTTGAAAACGTTCACGCACGCACGCACGCACACACACGCGCACGCACGCACACACTCACAATTTATTTAGTTCCTTCCTAGCTGTAGCTACCGCTGTATAACGAGATACGTAATAGCTCCCTATTGTTGCACAAAATGAGTCCAAGACTATCATTACGCAGACGGGGACAGGGATGGGCAACGGGCATGGGGACAGGAGGGTGATTGAGCACTCCCACAGTGTGACTATTCTTCACTGCAGGGACTAGCCATTACCATTTCTCTGACCATGTCCTCTGCGGGTAATTCTCCCCTGTGCAGCCTCAAACCCCTTCTTATGGCTGTCAGTTGTAAGAGAGCCAATTAACATGTTGTGTGTCCATGAGAAGACCCCCCCCCCCAGCCACCTCAACACACCACTTTCCTCCATCCTCCTCAGTTTCACTTTCCGCTGTCTTTTTTTTCCTCCTTGTTTTTTTGTCACACTGGCTAGCTGTATGGTGGGTAGTCTCTCACAAATTAGCTGTGTGGGCTGGAAGGCTCAATTACCTTTTAAGGATGTTAGCGGCAGTGTGCTCACGTCAGAACCATCTCCTATAGCTTCCTTCCCTATTAGCCACCCCGGCCTGCTAAGTACGTGAAGTTGTGGGGTCGGGTGGGATGGGCTGGGCTGGCGGTGAGGAGAGAAGCAGAACAGGAGGAGGTGTTGTGCCGGTGGTGTGCAGCAGCAACAAGGAGGTGGGGGTTGCATTTCTAAGTGATCTAATCCTGTGTGTGTCTGCAGGAGCGTCTCGCTATTGTTGTCCCCTGTTTCCCCTGGAGAAAGCGGAAACTCAATCTCTATCCGTCCTATGTCCCCCCCACCCCCCCCTCTCTCTCTCTCTCTCCCTCCCATCAGCCCATCGTTATCACCTTTCTTTCACTTCCCCCATACCTCCCCCATATACCGTGTCCCCCTTGTCCATGACATTCCAATTCAAATCAACGAGGGACCTGTCAAACCAGCGCTCAGTTGTCCGAGTCTGGAGGCGGGAGTGGTGGGTGGGCGGGGCTTAGCTAATGGTCCATTCCACGGGAATTCAGCCAGTAGTTTTCAAAATGGAGGTGAACGGATAGACCGATGATGAATGGATGAGTGGATGGTAGGATGGATGGAAGGACAGACCAGTGGCGACCACCATTGCCCTCCCTAGAACCCTGTTGCTAACGGAGCTAAAAGAGAAAAAAATATCTGGATGTATTCTGTAAGCATTACAGGGATCTATGCCATTGTACACCACATGGCATGTCAACAGTGTTATACATACACACAACACATGGTGTAAACAGTGTTTGGATCCAGCTCCCCGATCACCAGCCGTGTCATCCTGTGCCAGATGACGGCATAAAGTGTGCACTTGGTTCCATTGTATTTTCTGGCACTGTTATACAGACTGACTTCCAATGAGTGAGCAGGTGTTTGTCTATCATACAGTATTGCCCTGCCAAGTGTCATAGGAATGTTTAAAAGCTGTCTGTGTTTCTATATTACTTGAATGTTAATCTGAGTTCCCAGAAGTTTTCGCCAGCTCTGGCGAGGAACTAGAGCCCTGGTATTTGTGGGCGGGATGTAATTTACGCTCAGAATCTGAGCGGACACGCCTCTTACCGGTCTGAGAGCTGTGCAACTCGTCTAAAAAGTCCGACGAGAGGCAAACAGCAAAACACAACAATGGCGGCCGAAATTTCTCAAGGGGAAATTGCTTCCCGTCGATCCTATTTAGATGCAACACCCACTGCATGTGGATCCCGCCCCCTTTTCTTCATTGGCTGTTGATTTGAATCACAACGCAGTGGCCGCGCCCCTGTTGTCCAGGGGAGGCATGCGTTAATCCGACAGACCTTTTCTCCGACTATGTGGCATCCGCGTGCGGTTAGGGTTAGGGTGCGGGTTTGGTTCGGGTTTAGTATTGGAAACGTCGGAGCGCTGCGCTGTCGGAGGAATGCGCTGTCGGACTAACGTACTGCACCCGTTGTCCAGGCTCCAAGCCGAATACTCCCAGACTACTTGAATGTCAATCAAACATTTCACCGTTTCTTCAAAGTCACAACAAAAATTCTGAATATTCAGGCAATTAAGTAATAAGTAGAGACATGAACCACTTCATCGATGCATACATCCATATTTTCACAACTTACATAGGTTGCATAGTAGTACCTACAAAACGGATGGTTAGCCATGTAATACAAGTATTAGAGCAGAAATGCTTGCTGAATCCCCTTCTGCTTGATTTCACTTGTTTTCTTTTTTTTTAATACCTGATTTTCTCCCAAGGCGTTACGCCAATTAGTTCCTCCATGCTTGCCACTGCTGTTGTATCCTACTGGCTCACGTACCTGCCAGTGAGGAGGCTCCACTTGGAGGACGTAGCCTCTGTCCTATGCCTACCATTCAACACTGGTCCTCCTACATTCCGCCCTGGTCCGGAGGAGGAGTATGTGCAGTGACAAAGGTCACTCTCCCCGCCCGGCTTCCCTTCCCCCAGAAAACGTCCAGTTGTGTTTAGACCAATTGTATAGACCAATTATTTGTTTACTATTATTAGATCGAGACTGGATGCACAGGTGATTGTTTCATGCAATCAATGCTCAACCGGTTGTTTCCAACCCTCTCTTGTGTGTTGGCTAGTGAGGCGCGCCCTAGAGAGACCTGACAGAATGGGTTTCACTTGGAGCCAGTGGGAAGTTTGGAGCCAGTGTGACGTCGTCTGTTGAGGGGTCTATTTAGACGCTCTGACAACAGGATACTACCCGGTGGTGGGCATGGGTACTTTCCCCCCACTTGACTTTTAAGACGAGGGGTGAACAAGGGCATTCTCTTTGTATTTGGGGGGACGTTGGTCCTCCACCAGGGGTCACTGTTGTGCAGGGAGATCCCTTACCCCCTACTGAAGAGATCAATGAGTACGTCTAGGAGTCACTCCTTTCCTCTATTGCTCTTCCTCTGCCTCTTCCTCATTGTCTTTGTTCTCTTTCTTTCTTGCACCCTCTTTCTTGCGCTCTCTCCTGCTTTATGTCTCTGTCCCTGCCCCCTCCACTCTGATCATCTGTGATGCTCTCAAGTGTGTGTGTGTGTGTGTGTGTGTGTGTGTGTGTGTGTGTGTGTGTGTGTGTGTGTGTGTGTGTGTGTGTGTGTGTGTGTGTGTGTGTGTGTGTGCTCGCACGTGCGTGCGTGTTTCCAGCCAGTGTTTCTGTTGATCTTTTAATCCTTACTGAAGTCATCTCATTTTAATAGATATTTAGTCCGATGAGCAATAACATGGATATCCCTTTATATGTCCCCCTGCCAGACGGATATAGCGAACAGCCAGGGCTCTTAATAATAGATGAGCATGGTTCAGCATGATGTGCCCAGCTTCAGCCACTGCTGCTTGTGTCCCAATGTCTCCTATGTGTGGTGCATACACAGGGTAGGCTCTCTCTCTCTCTCTCTCTCTCTCTCTCTCTCTCTCTCTCCCCCCCCCCCCCCCCCCACCGGGTTACACAGAAAAAGGGATGGCCCTCAGATTGATGTTTTCATAAACTTTCAATATTCAAAAGAGCTGAAAGAGTATAAAGCTGCATATTCAGCTCACTTTTACTTCAACAGAAAACTGAATTTAAAGATTTAGTATATACCCAGATAGCAAAATATGGTTATTCAACGTTGAATTATAGTGGTTATGGTTGATTTTTGGTTACGATTGAAGACTGATGGTTTTTCAACATTGAATCACTGTTGTTTTGCAGTGCAAAATTCAATGATTGAAATGCCAACATTGAATCAGCGTTTAATCTATGGTGCAAATTCAATGATTGAAATGCCAACATTGAATCAGCGTTTAATCTATGGTGCAAATTCAATGATTGAAATGCCAACATTGAATCAGCGTTTAATCTATGGTGCAAATTCAATGATTGAAATGCCAACATTGAATCAGCGTTTAATCTATGGTGCAAATTCAATGATTGAAATGCCAACATTGAATCAGCGTTTTATCTATGGTGCAAATTCACTGATTGAAATGCCAACATTGAATCAGCGTTTAATCTATGGTGCAAATTCAATGATTGAAATGCCAGCATTGAATCAGCATTGAATCTATGCTGTTTGCCTTTTTCTTTATTTTTTTCTTGATGGGGGGAGAGGGGGAGGCACACCCCTCCTCACACACCCCCTCCTCCCATTTAATGATTGAAATGACAACATTGATTCAACGTTTTATCCATGCAGTTTGCCGTTTTCTTTTCTTTTTTTCTTGTTGGGGGGAGGGGGGGGGCAACCCCCCCCCCCCCCCCCCCCCCCCTCCTCCCATTTAATTATTGAAATACCAACATTGATTCAATGTTGAATCTGTACTGTAAAATCCAATAGCTATCTATATTAAATAAATAAGTTACCTTTACTCATTTGTTACAATACTAGGTTTAATCAAGTAAAATGCTTTAAAAAGTGCACACTTGACATGATCAGAACACACACTGAACCTGCAAAGCAGCACATTGGCCTGGCCATAAAGTATGCGGCACATATCTCTCATCTTGGAGATTGTCAGTAACAATGTGTCCTCATGGCTTCTCACAAGCATGACACTACTCTTTTTTGCATTATAAATTATGTCATGATCATTGCCATAATTTGAGCAAACTTTCAATAGCTGCTGTAACCCTCCACTGTAAGGACTTAGCACGACCAGGTCATCAGTGTACATAAGGTGATTGATGATAGAGCTACATATCAGACAGTCCGTATTGCACTTGTTTAATTCAATGGATAGATTTACATAGATTCATGTAAACGTTGAATAAAACGGGAGACAAAATCCTCCCTTGGCGTACACCATTGCTAACATAGAAATGGGCAGATGTAACATTACCCCAATTGACCTGCATTTTCTGATTTGCACACCAAAACACCAGTATACGTACAATGTGTCTAGGTGTGCCTCTATCAAGCAGCTTCTGAAACAGTTTGTAGTGGTTAAATCTGTCAAAAGCTCGAGACACATCAATGAAGCATATGAAGACAGTGGAATTATGGCTACTGCAGCTGGCAAATCAGTTCTTTAAGTGCAAAGGTGCATAAGTCTGTGCCGTGTTTCTTTTTAAATCCAAACGGTTATCTGTCAGGACAAACATTTCAAGGAGCACAAGCATGATTCTTTCCAAAACTTTGGAGTGCTGGCCCGAGCGATAGGTCTATTGTTGTCAATGCTGTTTAGTTTACCTGCCTTGTCTTTAAGGACACTGTACTAATTGTACAGAGGTGATTGACTCTGGGGGGACACCATGACCCAACAGACCTGTAAAACACAAGGTCCATTTGGTTCCATTTGTACACTCTGAGTTACAGACCTGTTATGGTCATTCAGGGTTAGCTCTTTATGTGTTTCTGGTAATATTATTGTCAGCTCAATGTGTATGTCCATGGCAAAAATGTCCACCACAAGCCAGCATGGTGATGACCCCTGCTTGTTGTTATCTAACAACTTAATGGCATCAACCACATCCTCAGACCTAATCAGTGCACTTTCAAATGGATCAACATGATCTACTGCCACTGTGCAACTTTTTACACAGTTAAATAAGTTGTGATTGTGTTTTCTCCATATACCTCAGCTATTTCAACCCAGCCACATGCACCCTCTAAGTTAGAGCAGTGGTTCTCAAACTTTTTCATGTCAAGGACCCCCTAATTGACACTTATTAGCCCGTGGACCCCCATTTGAAGAGATATGCCAGGGACCCCCATAAGAGAAGATTTTTACGGCTCTCTAGCAGTGATTCTCAACCATTTTAATTTCAAGGAAGTCCAGTTTGACATGCATTAGGGCTACAGACCCCCATTTAAGGGCATTTATACCTCTGGGACCCCAATTCACATTGTAAAAACCAATGTTAATTTAACTCTCAGAGTTACAGACCCATAAGGGTCCATTTGGTTCCTGTCCATCATTTAGCTGGGGACCCCTGGAACTCCCTCAAGTACCCCTGGGGGTCCCTGGACCCCACTTTGAGAACCAATGTGTTAGAGAGTATGTTTTACTGTTGTTCATTACTTTGACTTCTTTCCAAAAATCATACAGGTCTTTGCTTTGTAGCTTATTAGGAAGTGAGTCTGCTCTCAAAGTGTTCTCCTGTCTTTTAACAGATCAAACAGCACATTTAAATGTTGCTTGGTGCGTTTCTTCTCCTCAAACAGTGAACCTTGTCTAGGCCTACCAGATTAGGATTATTTATTTATTATTTGTATTTTAGAACACTAACCAAGAGCAAGTAAAAATTAATTGCACTGTGGTTAGTATGGTTTACTTATCAGTTGTATTTTAGAATACTTTATATTGATCAGTAACGTCACTTGAGCTGGGCGTGCCTTAATGTGAGCATGCGCACTGCGCTCATTATTCAAAAAGTGGCCGTTAGCGCGCTGAGCCCTTGTTGGGAGTTGGGACCGTTGGAACTCTCTGCTTGGAACATGGAAGCAAGGAACACGTTTTAATTTCTTCAATTCAAGTAATTTCGTCAATAAGGTAAGTGTTATCTAGTGTGAATTTGTGTATCTGACATGCTGCCATTATATTAGTGAACATTTGCCAAACGTCACGTCAATAGTGATGAGTGGTTGATGTTTTTTCCACCACATAAACTTAGCCTACTTAAACCTACTTAACCATATTTGTTCCAAAACAATGTTGTAATAAATGGAAGTTTGGTATGTTTTCGTCGAGTTGACTAGCGACTGCGTTTTGATCGTTAGTTTGAAACAACACGGACATGTTATAAAAGTTACTGCTTGCTGAGACCATTTTTTTAGCCCTGAAATAGCCGTGGCACTTTCTCCATTACAACCCGTACATCTACATAAACGTTAATATTTCATATATAAAGTACTCGCCCCACGGCCACAGATGTTACAATTTGAATCGGGTGGGTCTAAGTATCCGTATCTTCCGTATTGTTCAGTAAAAAGCATTTTAATCCGATCGCCTGCCATTTTCTCAGAGTTATAATGTATCAGAGTGCAATACACCTCCCAACCGTTAGGGTCGCGTAGTTGAAATCATGGAGACGATCCGGACAAAATGGCCACCGATCGGATTAAAATGCTTTTTATTGAACAATACGGAATATACACGGTACTTAGACCCGCTCGATTCAACTTGTTACATCCATGGCCGTGGGGTAAGCACTTTATATTTCATAATCTGAATGTTTATGAAGACGTACGGGATGTAGATGGAGAAAGTCACAACCTGGTTGAACCATAGCTAAGACCATTGACGCTTTGGCTCACGTCGCGCTAACAAATATCAGACTTGCAAGCTCTCAACGCGTCGCATCCACGACGCGTTGTGGGCTTGTAGATCTGCCATTTTGACCCGTGACACGCCGTAGGGCGAGGTATAAATCAGGCTTTGCATCCACTCTATGCGTCGCTAAACGAGGCTTGTTGTTGGTGCTGATTAAACAGTGTTTGAAATGCAACTACACTAACGTTGGTGTATCTGTCCTATAAGATAACATGCCTTTCAGACGCGCTGTGGACACATTTGAGATTGAAACCCATGTTATGTTGCCGGGTTGTGTTGGTGGAGTGTAGTTCATTGTTTATTTCAACCATTGGCATTATGTTAATGGTTCAATAGTGTGGCAGAAATACCCTGTCTTCTGTGTATTTCGAGTAGACAATAAATGGAACAGTGGTTCTCCAACATTTTCATCTTAAGGCCCTCTAAATAGATATGTTTGGCTGCAGAGTCAGACCCCCATCTGAACCAGGGACCCCCAGAAGATTTGTTAATTTTCTTCCAAATAATTCCAAGATTTTTCAAGATTCCTCAAAAATAGCAGATCTACAAGCTTGTAGGACAGCTATTTGTGAATATTAGGGTTAAAGTGGTCAAACTAATTGTGATGCTATATTGTTGTTTTTTTGCTGGTGCCCCTCTGGAACCCCTTCAAGGACCCTGGGTGTCCCTGGGCCCCACTTTGAGAACCACTGACATGGCAGACATGTTATTTTTGCCATTATGTATTGTTGATGTACTCAGATTAGAACATGAGATATAGGTTGAATATCCATGTTGAATGTTTTCCATCATTATCTGTTGAAAATAGGGTTAGGGTTAAGGCTATTGTTGTCAGCTCATGGTGCCTTGGGTTATGCCTGTCATAATAATATAAATCACACAAACTGTTGTCACACAATGGTGTGTTTATCAAAGAGCTTATCTACAATAGCCTACTGCTTGCATACACTCTTATAAGTAGACTCATGAGTGATTTTATTTTATTCTGAGTGATTCTCATTTTGCAATTGTTTATATAATATGTTCTCTTCTGTGTAGACCCAATCCTTCGATCTCCTAATCTCTCCATCTGGTGTGGAGAATTTGATTAGTGGGATTCCTCAAGAGGAAGAACTGCAGACTTCAGGTGGGGGTTTCATTTAACATAATGGTTAAATAAACAATAATGAACTGTAACTGTGTTTCTTAGCAGGTGCTAAGGTTATGAGTTGGGTCTCTTGGGTTCTTTCCTGCTTTCTTCACTGTCCTCTGGTCATAGAGATGCTGAAGGGCAGAGCGCTTAGACCCCAAGGCGGTTACCCTCGGCACAACTTTGGGGTTTCACATAATGATATCTGGGTGGTTTTCTATCAGCTGACATGAAAAGCATTCTCTGACCGGGTCAGCCTGTGACTGAGCACTTGGTGTTCAGATAAAACTTGTATTCTCACCATGTGACATTGGTGTAAAATCACTCCTCTGTGTTTGTATAGGTGCACAACACATGCAGTTTGACTCAGCCTGGGCCCTGACCAGAATCCCCTCAGCTACCTTCCTGCCAACAGGCACTGTGCCCATCTTCTGCCTACATGGACATCCGGGAACAGGTTAGCACCTTTTTACCCACGAGTAACAGAGCAACATAAGTTTATTTGGGAATTAACTGTCCAATTGAACTATCAGGGCGACATATGAAAATATGCTTTAGAGGAATGTCTGGTGCTGTATGCAGTTTGGAACCCAGGATTTAAGGTGATGGAGACCTTTATTACACTAGAGGTGTATATATGGAGCTGACTAATTTGTTTGCTGATTCCATGATGACACATTGAGGTTAGACATTCCATAATTGGGCATAGCTGCATTGGGAACTCCTTATATCAGGGGTCTTCAACCTTTTCAGGCCAAGGACCCCCTAACTGAGAAAGAGATGAAGAAGGGACCCCCACTATATATTACATAAAATTGTGTTGCAGATTAAAGCTTTTCATAGATGTTGGATTCATGTTAATGTGTATTGTCAGACATTTTACGACTTAAACCGTCAATACTTAGTAAACTTTCACTCTGTACTTGGTCTGCTCTTTTTCCCCTCTTCGCGCTGCGAGGCGTTGTGAGCTTGTAGATCGGCCATTTTTGGCTGAAGTTGTCCTTAGAATAGGGATGCTATTGTTCAAGTGGTTAGTATAAAGAAACAATGATCTTATCACAGAGATTTGGTGGACCAACTCTGAAGCAACTCTGAAGACCCCCTATGGGTCCCGGACCCCCTGTTGAAGACCCCTGCCCTGTTATGGCTGACTCATGGTGACATGAGCGTGGCATGGGGCATCTCCTGTAAGCCAATTTTAATATATAGGTAATTGTCTGATCACAGTTATGAGAAAAAGCGTTCATCTGTATACATTTATCTATTGAAGAATAGTGAAAATAGCAGATCTACAAGCTCGCAACATCTCGCAAAGTGATGTGTTGTGAACATGTAGATCGGCTACTCTCACTATTTTTCAACATTTTTAAATGCCGGGCCTGTTCTGGCCATAGTACATAATGGTATTATTGGCCCCGGTCATTGTCAGTCATGTCAGTCATTTCTTTTTTTGTTTACAAAGCCTAAAAGTCGGAACCGAAATGTAATTCGTCCAATGTTTAATGACAAAACAGTTACATTGTTGATCATAATTATTTGTATGACAATTAACCAAATGTTTTCCTAATTTACACACTGTTTCAAATGTATTTAGTCACTGTAGTTTGTTCTGTGGTTTGCTGTGTTGTAGGCTTATGCTGAGTTTAACATGATCACCACCACACACCTAGAGACTTCTTTGATGCTCTGGATCGCTATACACTACAATTGGTCCCTATCTTCAAGTCCAAGAAAGGTGCCATTAGAGAGAAATTATCCGGAATTGTGCAGCAAATTGATGGGTAAGTCTACAACATGTTTCTTATATTTGTATTTATCATGACTAAGTTTATATACAACCTATTACCCCAAATAGTACTTCTGCTTCCCGGTTGTATTACAGAGTGTTAAAGTATTGCTAACTATTGATCGTTGTTGATAACTAAATGCTGTGGATTGTACTATTTTTAAATCACATCTCCAATCAGCAACTGTTCATCAAACATAAACTGTTCACAAAATGTAAGGAAACTTGAATTTGGGTCATTATATCTCCCCTTTACTAATACCAATCAGTAAAGTGTTACATATCATTTTTATCGGTGATTAGTCACCTTTACAACGAGGTACAGCTTGTAAGCATCGGGCATTCATGGAATGAGCAACACAGGCAAACGTGTGGGTAGCGCCGAGCAAAAACGTGCCAAAATCACCCAATATGCTTTTGCTGGTAATCGCTCTTGTTTTGAGCGACCTGCCAGCACACACCTGCTGAGAGGTGGGTTCTGCAACTTTGCGTTCTGCAACATGGGTTCTGCAACTTTGTTGAGTTTGTGTATGCTCCAAGCAGCAACACTGCCCCCATGGAAAGATGCCACGTTTGTCCATTCAGGATAAGGCCTGTGCAATAGGCTCTATGCACAGCAGCCATATTGGACAGAAAATGGGCCCCTTCCTTGCTTCCTTCACAGGTGTTACCAATGACACTAATGAAGGCTCTGTTCCATTTAGTGTAGCACAGTGGTTCTCAAACTTTTGTTTAATTTCAAGGACCCCCATAACTCTGAAAGTGTACAAATGGAACCAAATGGACCCGGGAGGGTCCATTTGGTTCCATTTGTACACTCTCAGAGTTACACCCTCTCAAGGAACCATGAGGGTCCCTGGACCACACTTTGAGACCCACTAGTATTTCTAGTGTGCCAACACACACAATATCAGCACCCTGACTGTTTGACTAGAATGGAACAGAGCCTTCATTAGTATCATTGGTAACACCTGTGAAGGAAGTAAGGAAGGGGCCCAATTCATTCCCAATGTGGCTGCTGTGCATAGAGCCTATAGGGCAAGTGAAGCTGGTGTTCCGTTACGCAGATTACGCATTATTTGATGTCAGCCCTGGTAGTACTGTATGCCGGTGTGTGCCAGTCAAAGGTGTGTGTCTGGCACCTGAGCATGGGCCCTGCAACTTTGACATCTGTCTTTGGTACCGTTGTGCAAATCTTGCCTGTACATTTATGGTTCCTCAGTGAAGCAAGTGGTCTGGGTTGTTGTCTTCCTTGTTGACTTCACCAGTCTCACAGAACTTAATCCTAAATTTGGAAATGGTACAAGGGCTAACACCAAATAATGCTGTCACTCTGCATAACGGAACACCAGCTTCACTTGCCCTGTTGCACGGGCCTTATCCTGACAAAAGTGGCATCTTTCCATGGGGGGAGTGTTGCTGCTTGGAGCATACACAAACTCAACAAAGTTGCAGAACCCATGTTCAGGTGCCAGTCACTCACCTGTGAGACAGTCACACACCTGTGACTGGCACACACCTGAAGCCCATTGAATGTCATGAATGTCACAACATTGAATGTCAGCAGAAAAGTCTAACAGGCCATTTTGGCACATTTTTGCTCGGTGCTACCCACACGTTTGCTTGTGTTGCTCATTCCATGAATGCCCGATGCTTACAAGCTGTACCTCGTTGTAAAGGCTAATCAACGATAAAAATTATATACAACACTTTACTGATTGGTATTAGTAAAGGGGAGATATAATGGCCCAAATTCAAGTTTCCTTACCTTTTGTGAGCGGTTTATATTGTGGTGTTTCATGCTGTAACTGTACTGTAACTTGTGATGGTCAGATCTTGAACTTTATTTGTTCATTATCCACTTGTAGAAACCTGACGTGACCGCGCTGGGTAGGCTTGTTCTCCGAGGCCTCCTTCTTCTGCTTGGAGATGACCACAGCAGTTTCTACACCACTGTCTTGGTAAGTTCTCATAGTTACACCTTAAAGGTCCAGTGAAATTACATTTTCGATCATTTTATTTTGAAGTTTCAGTCTGAAACGGCCATTCAAACCAATCAAAAGGGTCAATCCCTTCAGGCTATAGCACGGTGGAATCTCACTCACATGGTGTGCAGTGTAAGTGTTTGTAGCCTGCACTCACATGTTGCTCAAGGGAGAGAGATGGCCACTATGCAGAATGTTTGTTACCAAGTTGCTTATTTCTAGCCTAAAATGTTTTCAGATACATATTTTACTGTGCTGATAAGATTACCATGAGTAATATACTGTCAAAAAACAGTAGGCCAACCAATGTTGATAAAACTTCTCAATGCAGATGTGTTAAGTGTCTACATTTCCCTATTGTAATGTTGTTTTTGTTTGGTTCTGTATAGGATTGTGACAGCGAAAGTGAAGACGCCTAGGCAGAGGTATCGGTCGGATTATGACTGTGAGCAGTGAAGATTCACATCCCTCAGATGGTGTCGACCTTCAGCCAGTGTCAACAGCCATCATCCTTGAAGAGGAGGTATTGTGATGGATAATTTCCAGAACCTCCCTCAAGCACCGTGCCTGCTGTTTAGCCTGACGTATGCACTCAATTTGAAGTACCCTAATGATATGAAGAACATTTTGAACTTTATTCAAAGAGTGATGCTTGGCTTGGGAAAGGAAAAAATTCCCCCCCGCCAAACTGCAAAATCTTAAAAACCTCCTGTCATTTTAGAAAGATTGTATAGTGGATCACTGGTAGGCAGGTTGTCCTCAGCCCTCCTTTGTGACAGTAAACTAAAATGCATGCATTTTATTTTTCTCATGCATGAGAAAATGTTGTAAAGTGATAGGAGTTCTAAATGAAGCCACCTTTATTCATTTTAAGTACTTTAGAGCTGCAAATTATTAAGACTTTGAATGTAATGCCATTAAGTAAAAGTAAGGCACTTTTTTTTAAATTGACAAGTGTTCACATGTTCATGTGTGAAATAATGTACTCTTTCAAACTGTAATGGGGCTGTCCACACTAAGCATATCACTTTTGTCAATCATATCGTTGTAGAATTATTTAGTTTAAATACAGTGCAGACATGATCATTTCAGTGGGCAGTTGCTCATGTCTTCCAGAGTACCAGCAAATCACTCATATTGTTATCATCAACACAGATACTGTTGTCTTTAGTTGTGTTGAACAGGAGGAGAAGGATGGAGGGGCTACTAGGCTACAATTGCAGTAGCAACACAGAAATGTGAGAGGAATTAATTAGCATAATGACTTTGTGGACGAAAAGAGGTTCACAATCATTGGCTACTCTAAATTCTATAAAATAAAATAAATTAAAATGTGTATATATAGTGCTTGGTGTGGATGGCCCGTTAGGCTTTATTAATTAAGCCATTTGTATTACTAGAGCACTTTTCAGTGTATTTTTTCAGACCGTTGGTTTAGTCTCCAAATGCTTGCAGACATTTTCACGATTTCTTTCATAAATAGCAGATCTACAATCTTGTATATGTTCTATATTTCATCTGTTAAAGCATAAAAACAATGGTTAAATCAGTTCAAAGCAGGTCTAAATGCCTTGGTTCAATAAATGTGAAGATTCAAATCATATTGTCTGTCTTTATTTTTATATTTTCACATTTTGGGAAATGTAAGGTAATTTTGAACAAGATGTAGCCTTACAGTATATCAGCATACACATAATTTAAAATGTACATGCAGATTACCATTAGGTTGTTGGATGATCAGGATCAATATTGATTCCTAACATGATTCAGTATAATCAATTTATAAATTAAATCAGTGTTCGATTCCTGATGTTGTTTCAACATAAAATCAACTAAAATGTGCATGCAGATTACCATTTAGATGATGGTTGAATCAATGTTGATTCCTAATGTTGATTCAACATTAAATCAACTAAAATGTGCATGCAGATTACCATTTAGATGATGGTTGAATCAATGTTGATTCCTAATGTTGATTCAACATTAAATCAACTAAAATGTGCATGCAGATTACCATTTAGATGATGGTTGAATCAATATTGATTCATAACGTTGATTCAACATAAAATCAGCGTGCAGAATACCATTTGGATGATGGTTGAATCAACGTTGATATAGTGTTAGTTAGTGGTTGAAACACAAACGTTGAATCAACAAAGATTAGGGTTGCGATTTCAGTACAGTTTCAACGTTGAGATCGAACGTTGATTCAACCGTTATGGCCGCCTATTTTTCAACGTTGATTCACCCATATTTTGCTATCTGGGTATTTATTAACAAACAAAATGAAAAAATATATAATTGCACATAAACTAAGGCAACTAACGAAAACCATAAAAGCTATAAACCTGATAAGATTTTGAAATCCTATAGTTTGTGATCCAGGATCAGACAATCCAGCCAAGATTTTGAATTTTCAAGATTACCAGATACTGAATATCAGTGTTTAATCCTACCTACCTCAAACTAGTGGATATGAACAACAACATAAGTAGACAGACAGTATAACAATTTAGAGCCTTCCATAACCGTGTGTGTGTGTGTGTGTGTGTGTGTGTGTGTGTGTGTGTGTGTGTGGGGGGGGGGGGTTAATCAACCTTAAAGGCTATACAAATAAGGCACTGTTTCAATATACAAACTTTAACATCTTATTTATGATGAAATATTATGTTTAAATTAATTGTATGGCTCTGGTAATCCACTCTAAATCTACCCCTCCAGTGAGATCAAGGTAATCCAGATTTATTTTGGATCAAACTGATCCCAATCCTGTGTTTTTGTTTTGAACAACCTGTTTTGAAGATTTCATCCAGATTAAAGCTTGGATATGATTTCCTGATCTGATCCGATATCAGAATGATCCTAAACCTGATATTTGGTTTTGCACTACCCAAAATCTAAATCTGATCCGTTTAGATAGGGATTTAAAGTTTTGAACTCATGGGCCAGGGCTGGAGATAAACCTAGTGACATTAAATACCCCCATGGATAGAGGAAGGGAGGTTAATCTCTTTCTCCATGATGATATATCCGAGATGACTCCTTTTATTGCCATCAGTATCATCTCCGAACACTCCTTGGATTCCAAGGGCAAGGATGGCGTTTGTCAGTGGTGGCACTGATTGCTTCAGGATTTGATTAACTGTTCAGGCTCTACTCCAAATAAGACAGTAAGACAATAGCATTGAGATAACAACCCATTTTCTCCAGTCAGTGGTATTGTGGTTTAACAGTACGGCTCTGCACTTCTCTCAGATGTTATGCCTCACCTACAGGACATTTCCAGCTTGATCTAAGGGTTCATTCCACTGTGCTATTTCTTAACGTCCTGGTGTGCATGCACACAGTCTGACATAACACATTGGCAACATGTTTCTGATCCGATGATTGAATTTAGTGTATTGATGATTCTTTTATTGATGGTTCTCCAAAACAGGCGCACAACAAAAAAATAATCTAGATTAAAAGCATGTGCTTCACAATAAAAATAAATTAAAAAAAGCCAAGAGACAAGTTATAGAATTAAATATTATAAAACGGACAAGTCCATAACTGTGGATGTGCACACCCAAACTTATTCAGACTTTGGGAGCACAACCACGACTACAAAATGCACACTTTTGAAGAGGAGCGCTGCTTCTCTGGCTGTGTCTGACAACCCAGTCATTTACGACCTGACATTGAATCGTTACCATAGCCAAGAGAAGTCTGTGTTGACGTTGTTTCAGGTCAGCTATTTGTACTAACAACGCAGATGACACAACTTACAATCACAGCAACGGCTGATCGGTGTGAATGTTGCAGACCTGTGTCTCTGTGCGAGCAAAATGGACATACTATCACTGTCTGGCTGGGTTATGGGACCACAACTGTGGCTACGGATCCTTTTGCCTGCAGGGACCGCAACTGTAACGACAAAGCCCATACATTTTGGGAAAGTGAAAAATCCCTCTCTTCGTTATGCCAACTCCTGTGTGCAAGTTCAGAACAATTGGTCAACCCACTGAGGAGAAAAATAAATGCAGAGATAATGACTAACAGACACACAGAGGTTTCCTCATTTTATAGTAGGAATGGTAGAAATAGTAGGATGATTGTTAAATGGTAGAACTACTGAATTCTCCCTTGTTTCTTCAAAGCAGCTCTAACGAAAAAGAGAATTGAGCTCTATAGGCAGATGGGTTTCTTTCTGAATTAGCTGCTTCCCTAATTAAGACCTAATATTTAGTAAAGGGATGTCAGGGTAAACACGACCCCATCCCCCTCTTAACCCCGGCATCCTGTTCACAGGTCATCTTCCCGCCATAGGCAATCTCTTGATGATGACTCTTAACTAGGACAGCGCCGGTCCATTCAGAGGACGGCCCATGGGCAAGACTCTACACTAGAACTCATTAGTCACCTTCCTATACAAATTTATTCACTGCAGATTACAAACCAGGCTTTAATTGTGGGGGAAACCATGGCCCGGTAAATCATTAATTGATGATATGCACTCTTCATCAGTGCTGCTATTTCTCCAAGCGGTACATGAGCAGACTGAAATTAATAACTGCACATTGCCGGGAATTATGCTCCTAACTCTTCCTTATATGCTCTTATAGCTAATGGCAGACTGCAGTCAGGTAATGTTGCTGCGAGGATGATGAATTGATTTTGTCCTCTTTCTGACCTTCCCAAGAGTAAAACACCCTCATTTGCCTGTCAATAATATATTCAAATATAGTCTTGGGAGTTCGAACAGCCAGACAGAGGCAGAAATGTATTAAGGTCTTTGTTTAACTGGGCTGAACATAGGGTATGTGGAGATTAGGCTTTCAAGTAGGGTAGGGGGCCCACATTATATTGAAATAATATGGTGCCCTTCCTCCCAAAGGGAAGTAATTTTTCAGCCGTGGTGTGTCCTCCAAGGTCCTTGGGGTTTTTTGTCTCTGGCAAATAGCTCTTATTCGGAAACAGTCAAATAATAGAGACCAGGAGATTCAGGAGATATTTTCTTCATTAGGATCCTATCTTTCATCTGCGTATAGCGGAGTCCATTATTTTATCCAATGCTTCACTGATTCCTTCTTCTAATGTTGACAATTAACCTGGTATTGTGGCTGGAATGAATGCTGGAATCGGCTCCAAATGTTGATTGGTTATTAATTATGCAATTATCTTCTAAATGAAGATAGATTGATCAATTGAACATTGATTTAATTTTCTTCCTTTTATGAGGTTGGAAATTATGGGACATTTAATACACCTTATCTGAAAAAAAAGAAGAAGAAAGAAGACTCTAATAGTCACTACAACTCTCACTTCTATATGGGTCAAAGACTATAAGGTTTTCAAGGTATCAAACAATGTTAAACAGCAATTCAAATACCCTAAGTGTTTTTTATGTTCATTGGACTGTCACCTTTGCCCTAATATTATTTAAACTTCTTTTTTAAATGTAGGAAACGGAAAAGGGGATATTTACTCGCAACCCACAAAAATCGGTCCGCGACCCAAACATGGGTCCTGGCCCACTGTTTGGGAAAAAGTGCATTCGACCACAGGTCTGAGAGTGACTAGGCTAAATGATTAACTATTAATCATTTAGCTGGCCTCAAGCTGGCCTCAAGCATTGTTGAAAAGTGTTCTGTAACTTTCTTTTTTTCATCATATTATTTGACCGGGGGCTCTGAATATATCAGTCCGTTTGAAACAGTCTCACGCCTCGCGCCTTTTATTTGTTGTACTTACTCAACCTTTCCTCCTTTTCTTACTGGGAGTTGGGGTCCAAGACGTATGTTACGTAACTTGTCAAATGTCAATGAATCTTTTCTCCGCCCAACTGTCACAATGGCTTTGTTTCTGTCATGTTGCTTCTGTTTACAACCGCGCTGGTCTTGGGCCATGCCCACGGCAGAAAGCTTAACAAACCAATCCTGTTTTCATTCTCAAGCCAGCTGCCTGGATGGACAGAGAAGCCAGGCCAGGCCAGCACCCCACCGGGAATCTCACGCTTGAGGCTGATCTCCCTGCCCTCCTTCCTTTCTCGGCACAGAAGATGCTGCTTCATGTGTTCGAGACTATAGGGCAATGCCATTGCATAGTGGAGGTGATTGTGATGGGAGGTAGCATGCAGCGTGAAACCAAGTGCCTCCTCCCTGCCACTAATTGTGAGTCTCCGGGCATGTTCCATCGCCACATTAAACAGGAAAGGGGCCAGGGTATCACCCTGTAGGACGCTCGTGACCGTGAATATCTCAAACTCTTTAGTCTCACCCTCGTGGGTCAGAACCTGGTCTCCAGTCCCCTAGCTTACTGCTATCATCTGCACCATCGTCGCATGCACACTATTATACCCTTTGATTCAGAACACATACAGTATATTACTCAATATCAGAGAATAATTGCACATACAAGGGCTGAGGTCCTTTAATAATCCACATGGACAGATTTCACATCTTGATTCTACCTTAGATTCTGCATCATGAGAAAAGCAATTCCCTTTATGGGAATGTGGCTATAGAATGTATACAATTACAATACATTAAAGGCCTCTCTATTTCTGAACCTTTATGAACTGTGATGACCTGTCGCTGATATTAGTTGTGTAAACATCTCTCAGCATGAACCTGGCCTGACCGCGGCTCTCCCACACAGCTCTTATGTTCATAATTAGTTTCATAGTGAGAGGAAATTAATTTCCACAAGCCTCACGGCCCCCAACTGACAAGCACTGCAGATGGATATGGATGAAGCTCATTTAACTAATTACCCAAATTCAAACATGTATAATATTTTAACGAAGTGGCATAAATAGAAGTTATATCTAATAGGATTATGGATTAAGGCATAACACTCACGGTTACATGACTGGTTTTTCGTGAGCCTGTCTGCTGTCACCTTGCATGCTCTCAATCTGTATAGAGGCATTAGACACTGACCACACAGAGTTTAATCCTGATGAAATTGGACACATTCTCATGCTGAAGGCTCACACACTCTACAACTGTACTTGGGTCTCTTTGACACATTTCTCTCTGACAACTCTCACAACTGCAGCGGATCGAAGGTTGATCCCAGCAATGTCTGTCAGCTGTTAATGTACGTTATCATGGTGATTAGAGGGGCCATCCTATAACCAAGATATTTGCTAGAAACACCCCTTTAAAATCAGTCTGAATCAGTTTGCTGAAAAGCGATCTATGACAGGTCAAAATGTCCACTGTGAAAAGTGACCATACTACCTAGCCTGGTTCCATACCATAGAGCGCCCACTCTCTGAGTCGACTGCCCCTCTTGGTCTGATGTTGTAATGTGAACCTAGGATTTACTCGGTACAAAAAGTACCGTCCAATGAGAGTCGGAGGTGGGGGTGGGGATCCCTTGTGATTGGTTTAGGGAAATTCTAAACCAATTCAAATTGGTTTAGGGAAATTCTGATCCCCTCCCCCTTGTAATCGCCTACACTGGAGTCAATGTCAGACTGAAGCTCCACGCAGCTTCAGTCTGATAATCAGGCTAAATACTACCGTCACAACTGTGTAGCCATTGCAGATGGTGATTTTCTTATGTACCAAAACTGTCCATTGCCTTAGCTGATAATCTCACTGGTGCAAAAAAGAAAAGAAAAGAAAGAGAAACATGGTAAAACTAACTGATTAACATAATACATGATCTTACTCATCTAATGAATATTTCATGACAAACAACAAATTTTTTAGTTTAGAATGCTATCTGTAACTTTGCAGTCCGTTCTGAACCAACCATCCTTTTGTGTATGGGAGTGTGCTGTTGCTTGAGCTCAGTTTATTGCAGGAGCGTCATACCCATCATGCGGGTGACGCAACACCCACACATTCACAGAAACAGAAAAAGAGAGAGAGAGAGAGAGAGAGAGAGAGAGAGAGAGAGAGAGAGAGAGAGAGAGAGAGAGAGAGAGAGAGAGAGAGAGAGAGAGAGAGCAGAGAACGGAGAACAGTTAAGTGTGGGAATAGCAGTCATGTAAACTGATGTGCTATCGCTTGAAGTGCATCTCTCTCTAGTCTGTGTTGTTAGACGAGCTGGGCAGATCATATATCTCTATCTGTATTCTTTGACATGGTTCCTGACAAAGTGAAACCGAGTTATTACGAAAATATAACCACATTGCGCATGGACATGCGTTTATGTGCATGCACAAAATGTGTTGTGTTGTCCAGCAGCAACCTCTGTGGTAGTGTGAAACTTTCAGCATAGTTAATAAATACCATAACATACATTTTAGAAGGGGACGGAAGTCAGATGACCTACAGGCCACTTTACGTTTTGGCCCGTAGGTACTGTATGACCTTGAACCGTAGGTCGTAAAATCAACAACTTTCCCCCCATGATTCCTTGGATCATGACGCATTGCATTATATAGGCCCTGTTTGTGATTACATTTTATGCCATATAGTGCATTTTCTTCAAAACACTTTTTGTTACTACTCCTACAGATTTTAGTCTAAAACTCACACAAATCGGTATTAACTCTCTGGGATCACGTGATCATGGCGTATGAGTCAGATTTTTCACATCCAATTTCAATTGGCTATGACTTCCAAGTTTTGCAGGCCCTGGGTAGGCAACCCGGCCTGGCGTACACCTTTTCTCTGAGGAGCACAGTTTTCTGTGCTATGGTTGTCAGTCGAGGAGTAATCTCAAATGTTCTTTTTTTTTCTTCTCTTTTTTTTACAGAATGGGTTCCGAGATCGGTAGAGGAGATGCTGGGTCATCAGTCAGTAGTACTGACTCAGTGCAAGCACAGACTACAAGCACATCCAGCCAGGTGTAACTGAGTCACAATGACAAATGGATTGAGAGGCTCACAGGTTGGGTAGGGTGTGTGTGTGTGTGTGTGTGTGTGTGTGTGTGTGTGTGTGTTTACATGCGTGCGCGCGTGTGTGTGTGTGTGTGTGTGTGTGTGTGTGTGTGTGTGTGTGTGTGTGTGTGTGTGTGTGTGTGTGTGTGTGTGTGTGTGTGTGTGTGTGTGTGATTACATGCGTGCGTGCGTGTGATTACATGCGTGCGTGCGTGCGTGCGTGCGTGTGTGCGTGCGTGCGTGCGTGTGCCTGCCTGCCTGCCTGCCTGCGTGCGTGCGTGCGTGTTAACATGAAAGGGAAAGGTATTGGGTGGGGATGTAAATACAAATACAAGCATGTATTAGTAACCCATTGGATTACATAATGATAGAAAACCAGGAGTAATTCAGTACACTTATTGTTAGATTTATTTCCATCAATGATTCAAGTGTAGCTTCGGTACCCTTTGTCGTTGGGTAGCTCAAAACCAGTTTAATTGGATGTGTCCATTTGTTGAAATATGCAAAATTAGTGACGAATGTCTCAGATAATGGCTTTATTCCAGACATAAAGAGTTTTTTGTGATTCACGAGGATTTAGGGTGAGGGTCCAGGAGCATAAAGACTAAAACAGACACTTTGTGTATGCTGGTGAATATACAGTATTGGGGTGAAGGGTGTGATGCAATATACATTTTGAACAAAATACTATTTGCATATAGTGGGGAAGAAAATGCCATGACATTCATTTCAGCAAGTTTTGGAGACTGGAATGGGCCCTAAGACAGGGGGTTGCGTTGCTCAAGTGCACTAACTTTCATGTTATAAATGTAGCCACTGTTTTTACCCTCCGCTCCCCCCCCACCCCACCCTATCAACCAAGGCCAAATCCCTGCTGATGGAGAGAGAGGGGTCAACTCTAGCAGCACGAACAACGCAGACTTGAGAAGTGTGAAAGATTTAGTGCTGGGCATTTTAAGTGATCATCTTTTCCCCTTTGTCAGCAGGTGCACACATTTCTTTGCCCGTAGTGTCCTTGATTCAAGTTTAATGGCACAGAGGGATATCTTGTCTCTATGCATGTATATACTGTCCTGTGATTGCGTACGCCTGGTGCTCTGCCCTCTCAGTGACTGTGCAGTGTTGGATGATTATTATTAGCTCAGAGCCACTGCAGCCAAAAAGTGCTTTACTGATTTATAAAAGTAGGAGTATGTCGTTGTTCCACTGTTAAGTAAGTCAAAGTTTCACTGCAATCGGACGTTGAGTTCATGATTTGCGGCATTTTGTTTAAAACGGGCCACTCCTGCAAACTTTAGATGTCAATATTAGTCAATCAGGATGGAATATGAAAAATCTAACAGATCCATCTTGATCACATGACTATAGAGATCACGTGTGCCAATTTGCCTGACATTTTGGATAAAATCTGAAGGTATAATATCCAAAAAATAGTTTTTACATTAGTCTGCCTCCTGGTGGCGCTATTTCAAGTGGCATTTCTTCCTCAGCCTAGTGGGAATGTGCATGCAAAATTTCACGGAAATCGCACACTGTGTTCATGATTTGAGGCATTTTGTTCAAAACGGAGCACTCCTGCAAACTTTGGAAGCCAATCTTAGCCAACCAGGACAGAATATGAAATCCATTTAGTGTAATGACTAGAGATGCTGTGTACCGATTTTTGTGATGTTTGGACAAAATCTGTAGGAGTACTGTCCAAAAATGTGTTTTGCACAAATCGGCCTCCTGGTGGCGCTATAACAGGCCCATGTGAAAAATGTGGGGCAGAGGTTTGTTCTGCTCTGGCATCCAGGGAGTGTGTGTGCACAGTTTCAGTGCCATCAAGCCAACAGTGCCAGAGATTAGCTGTTCACAGACTTCGCCATGCCTGTCAGGATGTCTGGCGGAGACAAAAAGTCCTCTCCCATATTACACAGCTTAATTCTCCTGAAGAACAGCAAATGCTACAGTTCAGTGGAATTTTGAAGCAACCATGCCGCTTAGATTTCAGTAACTAACTACAGGGCCCCCCAGTGTGAATTGAATTTAGATATACATACAAATGGATAAAAAAAAGAAAGAAAGAAAATGAACCTCTTTAAGATTAACTTTTAAATGATGGAAAGAAGTCTTGATTGCTTCTGCTTCATAATTAGGTCATTAGTGCAAGTATGATACTTCATAATCCCATCCCAGATGTTGGTGTTCCCCGAGATCTGTATCGTCCTTTTATCCACTCCCAGGTGGATAGCAGGTTATCCACCATACTTATCCATAGTATTAGTGTGTAGCTGGCTGACACTGTAGACATACATATCATCCTAGTCTGTATATCCACTGCAGTGGAGGAGAGGAGAGGAGAGGAGAGGAGAGGACATTAAACATCTAGATGTGAGGCCCAAACCTCTAGTATATTAATAATTAACCTTACTGCTTCTTGTATAACTATCTACTCTTACCCGTGTCTGCGTTTCATGCCTGCTGTGTGGTGCTGCTATGGCACCTGAAGTTCCCTCTGTATCAGTGTCTGTCTGTCTGTCTGTCTGTCTGTCTGTCTGAGCCCCCAGCTGCCCCCTACTGAAGTTTACAATACAGTACAAATTCAAAAGGGAGTGGTCCGCCCCCTCTCAAGATGTCTTCCTCAGATCGTTTCATCTGCATGAGGGTGGTGTTGATTACCAGAGATGGCCAGCCTTTTGCTGAAAACAATGACGGTCCAGGGTTAATGGGAGTGCTGTTGTTGAACTAAATTTGATCAAGTTTATTTTGACTTGTTCAAAACTTTAATTTGTAGTTGCAAGACAGGGGTTGGGGCTGCATACTAATTAATTCATGAATACAACTAATGACAACAACAACAACAACAACAATAACAATTATGCACCATAGTGGTTTAACAACCACATATTGATGTGACAGATTTGGATTAGGTGGATTCAGGTGAATGCACAGAGATGTCACAGTGGTGGATCGCCATCTGGGTGACCCCAGAGATAGGGCCCTTCTGTTTGCCTGCTGGCTAGCTGTCAGCTGCTCACCTACATGTTTGGTTTAAACCATTTGTTGTAATTTCCATTATTTGTTTCCTAATTATTATTATTTTCTTCTGGGCAACACCCAGAAAAAACATTTAGATCCTCTTGTTTTGTAGAGGACTTTTGCTTAACTGCTTTCTTTGTCAGGCTTTTCAATCCAAATATCTCAAGCGCGAGGCTCTGAATCTGTTCTTGAGAGATTAACTCCAAAGAGACAAGCAAAGAGACAAATAAAATGCAAGTCTCCACTGGTTATATAAATATACTCCTGTTTTCTGTACATACAGTAAGAGCATGTTAAAGGGGTGGTGCCATAGTTTTGCACTTTTTCTGTTTTTCATGTGTCTATGAGGTTGATAGAACTTCATTAAGCCCCCTGGTGGTGTTTTATGGTGTTTTATGTCTTCTCTGACTATTTTGAGTTTCTACCTGGAGGCTGAAACCTTGAGGGTCAAACGTGCCAATAGAAAAACAGCACTTTAGTGACATAGTAAAAACATACCCTCCCCCTCATTATCATAACACAACAGGTGTGGGCATGAGGAGGCGGAGGAACTAGGACAGGTGGGTGGTGCTAAGGTGAGAACCAGGTATACTTAATGAACTGGAGGCGTGTCCACATAAAAACATAATTTTAACAATTTCTTTACACTTTTTTGAAAAAAAATCTTCCTCCTAGTATAACCATAATACCTGATGATCATGTTTTAGAGGGGGACAAAATCACTGAAAATCGCGGCACCCCGTCTTTAAGACAGTTAATTTGGGACTCGATCATGAGATGCTAGTGAAAAGATTTAGACAAAAGTGAAGCAAAGTAAGACTAAATATGATAAACAATTTTGCATGCTTACTGTTACATCAGAAACATCAGTTCGGATCTCTTTTATTTCATTCGACAAGCCACGATTTAAGTCAGCTCTGCATGAATAGATCTTTGCAGCAGCTCCGTGTGCTACATGCAAAACTCTGACTTCTAACTGCATGTGAAATCACAGGTTTGAAAGAGTGTGGTGGTGCTACATAACCAATACGGGAAAATGCAATAAAATATCTGCAAAAGGAATTTTCATGAGTCTGGGATTTTTTTGCTACATGGGGGGGGGGGGGGGGGGGGAATTCCACTTTGAATTCCTATGGTGTGGCATAGGAATGGGCATGGTCTCTGAAAATGTTCTTCATGTTTCAAACAGGCAGCCCTTGAAATGAAAGAGAAAGCAGCGGATAAAAAGATCCTTGGTGTCGATGATGGCTGAGAAAATCAGCCGAGGAGGAAAAGTGGTTGCCTGTGTCTCATGTGAGCCTCCATTTGTGGCCAAACAGTCAATGAGGACTGTAACAGTTGGTCGATGGTTCAGGCTCCAAAGAACAGTCAAAAGTCAAGGAATGCAAGACCTTTGCTCTTCCTTGACATGGATGATGAAATGGAGGCCAACTCCAAAGCAATCTGGGAACTTTTTACCTGTGGATTGTGCCAGGGACAAATGACTTGGACTTAGTTCTTCTTTGTACCAACTTGCGGATTATACCAGTCTACTTTATGTGGATTATGCGGTCGACACGCACTGAAATTTTGCACCTTAATCCCATGTATAAATCACAGTATCATGTCAGGATCATGGTCGTATCACTAAAGGAACACTGGCCGATACATGATTACTCAAGTTAGAATTGGCATTGAATGCCTGGACTATGTAGACCCATTCTCTGTTTAACAGTGGTCACCTGCAGTGACAATGATCACCATTTAAATAGTGGCACTTCAGAACGGGTGCTGTTTGAAGGGCCACTGACTGTCACTGCAACAAGCCAAAGTTTGATAAGAGCTTGGCTCTGATTCAGTACCTGAGAAAATCCTGTATCTCCTGCTTGTGAACGTCAGCATTTCTACCCCACTGAGATAAGTGTGTCTTATAAATTGCTTTCTTTGCCTATGGGGTTAAATTTGTGGGGAGAGGGTTTTCAACCCAATCTCTACCAGAACATAAGCTCTATATTGGTAAAGCGTTTCACCACAGTAGGGCTTGTTGTGGTATGGGGAGGTTTATTTGTCACTCACTCGTACAAGTACAGTATGTGCAGTGAAATGGTTGTATAACATGCTGACAGACTGTTCTATCTGTGTTATCTGTGTGCACAGTGGACATGTCTTGCTGGTACAAATTCATACATTGTAATGTTAGTTCTAACAAGAGATGTGAGACTGTTTATGTTTGACATAATGTCTGAGTATAAAATCGGAGTTTCTCCTGATGTGACAAATGTTGATTTAGTAAAATATGATTGTATTATTTAATGCTATGGATATCTATTAATATTTTCAACAGCAATGACAGGAAGCAGAACAGCATGTTATTCTTTCAGGAGCCAAGGGAATAGAATACCTAAAAGCCGTTGCAACAGATCAATAACCCATCAAGCAATACAAAGTGGGCTTTAACTCAGAGAATAAAAGGAATCAGCACGGACAGGTAAAGGCAACGAAAGAATGTCATCATCCGATCCCCAGGGAGATTTGAGCTCCCGTGAACGTGGGGGGCACTTATATATGTCACTGCTGGAAAATAGATAGCGCACTCTCAATTCATAGTGAATCAGGCGTCAGCATTGATTGGAGAAGGGGAAAAATGTGGTTTCATCAATTGCCTGTTTTGATTATTACTGATCCAAATCTGATATGTGTGCACTGTATGTTACTATCAAATATGATACAAGCCTCCGTACTGTAACAAAGCGAAATATTTTTGTTGTATTAATGTTGATTGCCAGATCAATAGTGTTATAGTGTGCCACTGCTGGCAGCAAAAACAGCGATTTCACTGAAAAATCATGGAATATTCGACCGCCGTCCAGCACGTCCTCGCCGGGTCTTCGCTGAATACATGCATACAAATATAACACGAGGCAAGTTCCAAGCTGCTGCGCATGCCCATAGAGTTATGCGCATGCCCCTTATGAGCTCCCCTCACCAAAATGGCACCCATGGTGACATACAGTACAGTCCCAGTCTACCATAAGTAATAGATTAATGTCAAGAAGTGTATTATTATGTTATTGCAGCAATCCTGCAATCCAGTAATATCACAAATATCTGTCTTTGAGTGAGTGAGTGAGTGAGTGGATCTCTTCTTTGCGTATCTTGAGAACTGCCTGACCAATCGATCTTTTCCATCTTTTTCTATTAAACAGTATGTTTTTCTACTGTTTTGTAATTAATTTTAGATTTTTATCAAATGTGCGACACGCACATTATCCTCTGCGTGTCGGACTGGATAATGGGTTGATTTACAAAACCTTGCTTGCGCCACACTTGACTTGTGGAGCAAACACCCTCCAGAAAGATCTCTCTCTCTATCTCTCCGGCCTTGCAGACTTGCAGTCAGGCATTAGAACCTACTTGATACGCACCCTAACCACTCGGCTATAATACTCCCAAAACGAATGTGACTTTTAAAAGGTATCTGGCGAGAGAGTCCGTCAGCTCTAATCCCAGTCTGGGTTTGGGTGAATATGTGGCTGTAGCCTGTCCTATTTGTACATAAATTGCGGGCATATTTTGTTTTATTACGCCCAGGGAAATGAATGGCCTTGCTTTTTCCAAGGTCAAATTATTCTCAGGAGTCACTGTTTAGCACATCTATCCTCTAGCGTCTTACTGCAGGATGAGAAATGTCTCTCCCTAACGTGCTGCATTACAGATTTCACTTTGGGCTAATGGCTCTTGCTTAGACCAGTCTGCGACACATTTGTTGTGTAGCTACTTCCAGACAGACACAGGCATTTTATACAGGAAAATGTAGGGCATGTCAGAAAGGTCAATGGCTTCTCTCTCTCTCTCTCTCTCTCTCTCTCTCTCTCTCTCTCTCTCTCTCTCTCTCTCTCTCGGCTTTTAAGTCACATGGAATCCAAGGTGATGAATGTTGCAGAATGAATGCTGCAAATCTATTCAGTGAAAAAATAAATAATAATAATGCTTGTGCAAAAGCAGTGCCAGACAAATCTCTGGCTGGCACTGCTTTGGATGACTAAGGTGACCCAAACAAATGCTAATAAATCATATTGCACATAAAACTACCTTAGGTAGGTCATATAGATGGATGACTGTCACAGACATACATATATCTGTCTGTCTGTCTGTCTATCCTGTCTGTCTGTGTGTCACAGTACATTTGCATGATTTACAGTCGGCAACAGCTCCAGACATTAAACATGCTAGATATCTCGACACACTTGGGGAGGCATCCTTGAGCGCTGGAATCAAGCTCGGCTCGCGTCTTTGAACCGTTCACACACACACATCGAGCAGAACCTTGGGGAGCAGATCGGGTGCTATGCTCGGCGACCTCCAAAAAGGTAAAAGAGTGGATAATCAGGGCTAAAATCATAAAATGGGAACTCTGCATTATGTTTTTGCCAACGATTTTAGCCCAAAGTTTATTGGTATAGGTGTAGGGGGAAGTAGATAATAAAACTCAACGCTGTCCTCACTCTCTCATATCTGATGGATCTGCAGTGGTGGAGGAAAGTTTTGCCCTAGTTCCAGGTCCAGGGGTAAGGAGGAAAGGTTTGCCTGAGGCGTCTACAGCTGTGTGATGGTCTGCTACTGGGAGTTTTTTCCCCTGCCCACTGGGACCGCAACAACTCTCTGGTCAGTCTCAATCTCTGACCTAGCTGGAGGGAACAGAGATTTCTCCTCCAAGCTATTTTATTGATGGGGCCAATAGCAGATACATTTATCCCAAAGCACCCAATAACAAGTCTCCATGGCCCCCTCTCTTGGCATAACATAACAATTAATATGCTGTACAGCATCTCCAGCATGCCTCAAATGATCTTCATCGAAAGATCAATGGTTGTTTTTCTTTCACTTTTGCTCCAATTTCCTTTCGAGTCACGGAGCCACTCAAAGTGACAGAGACAGCCGCTATTACTCTGTGTTATCTTGTCATTCCCTATTTTCAAAAGCACACACTTTTTGAGCGTCATTTTTTTTCCCTCCACCCCGAGGTTTCACAAGCACTAAGGGACAGCAGCTTCCAAGTGACCTCAGCCTGCAAAACAGAGACAAAACAACCCTGAGACATTTGCCACAAGCATTGCTGACTTATATAACTCCACCACTAGCGTACTATACTGTACCTGCACTGCACACACAGAGATAACACCCACACAGTTGCACAGGGTGGCAGATTGGCTCTCCCCCAACAGACAGACAGACAGACTTCAGAAAACATGATAAAACACCTCATACTGTCAGCTATTTGAAACCAGTATACCAGTAAAACATCATTAAATATAGGTTTTACAAAATAACATTACCGTCCACACACAATGAAGTAAATCTTCGAGACGCACAATTTTAACAACTGAGAGATGACAGCTACATTAAATCAACACAATAAAAGCAGCATCAGTCGAGTAAAAAAGAATGATCAGATGGCTTTGAGCTGTCTTTATTCTTATGCAGCAGACATAAGAATATGTCTGCTGCATCTCTCTCTCTCTCTCTCTCTCTCTCTCTCTCTCTCTCTCTCTCTCTCTCTCTCTCTCTCTCTCTCTCTCTCTCTCTCTCTCTCTCTCTCTCTCTCTCTCTCTCTCTCTCTCTCTCTCTCTCTCTCTCTCTCTCTCTCTCTCTCTCTCTCTCTCTCTCTCTCTCTCTCTCTCTCTCTCTCTCCACTCGCCATAAGGATGGAAGAGCCGACACAGCATAGCCATCCATAGAGACCCACTGCTTGCTGCCCGCTGCTTGCAGGGCTGCTTGCAGGGCTAAACTGTTGTGTTAGTAACAAACTCTTTAACTGGAAGTGTTGGGCATCTCTGATGACAGGTGTCAAGTTACTATCCCATAGATTTCCGCACCAACTCCACAAACGTAGGGAGAGAAAGAAAGTAATGAAACACGTGCGTTGCCATCACTCTGCTTAGCCTTGAAGCTTGTCCCTCGGCTTGACTAGATGACTGTTCGCAGCGACAATGATTGCTTTGATTTTAATTGGGATGTTCCAGGGGTGCCGCAGCTGTTAATCCGGCTGTCTCCCACTGGTTTAACAAAGGTTGTTCTCCATGAGACCTTTACATTGTTCTCACCTCTGCTCACCCATCCTTTCCGGAAAGCCTTCAAGAGGTATTTATTGTTGTCCCCCCCAAACCAGAGGGAGAGTGAGGCACAGAGAGTGATCCCACACACACACACACACACACATGCACACACACTCCTGAATTGCTGTTGTGTTGTTAGCTGTCGCGCCGCAGTGTGTCTACGTGGTGCTACGCCTCTTTCCCCTCCTATACTGTAGCTACACCTTGGGTTGGCTCCTGCAGTGTCAGTTTGCTCACTGCCAGTTTCAGGTAGATGCAGCGCCCCACTAGCCATGTGATATCAAGATATCAAGTGGCATACTTATGTGGATGCTATCCAGGACCTTTTCCTGCTGTGCTGAGAGCGTCCATGTCTCCGCTTTGTGTAGCCACAGAAATCCGCCTCTTGCCACCATTCCTTTGGTAGTGGCAAAGGTTTTGTCCTCCGTGTTGAATGCCATTATTTTTGTTTTCTTGCCATTTAGCTTGAGGTCAATCTTCCTGCACTCTGTTTCTACTGCCAGTAGTAGTTCTCTTCCTCTCTCTGCTGTGTCCGAGACTAGAGCAATGTCATAAGCATAATCAAGGTCGGTATATCGTGATGGGTGTACTCTGATGTGCTTAGTTTTGGGGTGGCATCTGTCAGCAGGGAGTGTGGGCGCGAGGAGTAGGACGTAGGTGCTACAGTTCATCCTCACGGTGGGGGCGCCTCACTGGCAAGTGAGCCAGTAGGATACTGGAGGAATTCATTGTCATAACGATTAAATTGGGGAGAAAAGGGTAATCAAGTGGGGGGAAAAGAAAGACAGCCCAGAAAAGAAAAAAGAGGCAGTTGTCCTGGCACCACTGTGACAGTTATACCATCTCCTCCAGGTAGGCCCTCTCATCATCATTTGAGAATTAATTCATATCTAATTAATCACAATTAATCTCTTTGGAAGAGTAATAGTAAGTGAAATTGCCAAGATGGTTTTGAGGTTAATAGAGTACATTGCGCAGTCAGTTAACACATTGACTGCCATGGATGTAATATTACGTCATCTCAGATCCAACGCTTGACTGTCGTGGACGTAAATCTACGTCATCATGGATTACGCTAGAGGGCGCTTTTCGCCAACCTATGAATGCTGCTTTGACTTCCAGAGAAGGATATACCTGGAAATGACGTCATTTAAAAAAAAAATCACCCAGTCTGCTGCAATGTTTATTGCAGCGGACAATAAACATTCTTATTCAATCATATTTACAAAAATACATTTGTCTCAGATTTCTTTTCCCAGATTGCGTTTTTGATGAAAACAATTAAGCTATATTCAACTGCCAATAACTAAAGAACGGAAGATGGCGGTTACACTTTGTTTTCTTTTTCTTTTCTTTTTTGAGGGACAAACCGTTGGCAGACACAATCCTATTTTCCACACAACCCTAATGAGAAGCTCTCCACTTTTCTCCCGGTTGTTCATCATTAATCATTTCTGTCAATGGCATTTTGACAGGGAGACATCAAAGCGGAGACGAACAGAGGTGTATAGGGATGAGGAGGGAGTAGGCAGGAGGGGGGAGGAGGAAGGGTGGTGGGGGTGAGGATGTGATCAAACGAGCCAGGAGGCAGAAGATGCCTTGTTCCTTGCCAGAATAAATGAACAGACTTAGTGAATTTCAAAGTCACCCAGGTGGCTTAACAGCTCTCCTAAATGACTCAGCATATTATTTCTTTGTACAGTAGTCCATTACACATTGTGTTACCATCACACATAGTGCGGGTCAATAAGCAACACACACAAAGAGAGAGAGAGAGAGAGAGAGAGAGAGAGAGAGAGAGAGAGAGAGAGAGAGAGAGAGAGAGAGAGAGAGAGAGAGAGAGAGAGAGAGAGAGAGAGAGAGAAACAGACAGAGACAGAGAGAGCAAGAGAGAGACAGAGCAAGAGAGAGAGACAGACAGACAGACAGACAGACAGACAGACAGACAGACAGACAGACAGACAGACAGACAGAGACGGGGGTTAGCAGTGTTCTGCATAATCCCTGCAAGACATGGCCTATCAATCATGTTACTATAATCCTTTGTTCCTCAATGAAGATAACTGCTGTGGGGAGATAATATTCTCTTAACAAGTTATCCCCTCAACAGTACACCTTAAAATGGAATTATCCCTATCCCATATGACACTGACTTGATGAGAGTATGGTGAGAGTATGGCGTGGAAGTCATCCACAGATAAGCCAATTGTAAAACTTTCCAGAAGGCTGTGACAAAGGCCTGCAGTCATGCTGAGCACCGCCCTGGTGTGTGAAGTGTCGTAAGTTGTTACTGACAAAAGCTTTCATGTTTAGCAAACCTTTTGGTGGTCTGTACAGTTACATGCAGGCAAATGACAAAGGTCTCAGGCAGAAGACACTGGTCATTTACAGTAGATATGCGAGGGACTGCATTCACGTGAAGGCGGGGTTTCCTTCCACTCACTCACTCACTCACTCACTCACTCACTCACACACAAACTGTGGGAACAGTCCCCACTGGAGATGCACACAGTCTAGACAGAAGATGTGTAACAATTGCAACTTTAACTTTTATTAACTTGAGCTTCACTTCACTTGAGCAGGAAAGTCGTGAAGAGCAGGGGAGTGGTGTATGTAAGCTGAATAGTGATTTTGATTAGCTGCATGATGAATGGAGAGGGGCATGGCCCGGATGCCGAATCTATAAGTCCTTTAATGATTGGTAAGTCATGGTTTCACAGGATCTGAATGAATATGGAAAAGATCTGTATCCATAGGGTCGACTCAAGGTGACCACTAATCTGCCATCCCTGTGGTGCTTACTGGGAACTTTTGTGTTTCACAACGAGCAAATCTGCTGTGTTCTGCACACAGATATGGGCGGGGGGAAAAAATTAAATAAAAGTCAAAATGTATTTTGATACAAATTACAAATACTGGCTGGGTCAACAAATGTATCACAACACTTTATACAAAACACTGGTCTGAGAAATGTATTTCAGTTACAAATAAGTATTTTTTATTTTTTTAATCACATGAAAATACATGTCATGAAAACGGAGGCAATGATTAGTCGCTACTCTCCCTCTGCCAGCCTAGGGAGAGCCCAGAACTGAGCTCATGCCTCCTTCAATGCATGAGGAGCTAGCGAGCCGCTTTTTGTCACCTGACAGGGGGGAGTTTTCCCGGTTTGAAGTAGCGCGTGGACGGAACACGTTATTCCAACCAGTTCCTTTCCCATCAGGTTGTGAGGGTATACCTACCCTTGGGGACACAGGGAGAACATGCCAACTCCACACAGAAAGGCCCTTTCGCCAACCCCACCTAGGGTATGGGCACTGATGACACGGAGGAGAGGACACGCCCCCAGCGTCCACAGCATCCCCAGAGGGAATCGGACCCAGGACCTTCTAGCTGTGAGGCGGCAGCACTACCGACTGCGCCACCGTGCCCCACTGACCAGCATATTGACCAGGATACTGACACCAGTATATTGACACCAAGATACTGACAGCAGGATACTGACACCAGAATACTGACCAGGATACTGAGACCAGGTCACTGACACCAGGATACTGATACCAGGATACTGAGAGCAGGATACTGGCAGCAGGATACTCACACAAGGATACTGACCAGGATGCTGACACATAGCATCACAAATAATCAAAAATTAGGCTTGTCTGACCATGTATGGGTTATACAGTAATGTTATCACAAAGGTAAACTACCTTTAATGCATAAGGACATGTCCACAAGGCTTCATTCAGTAGTTGAGGGAAGTTGATATGAAGTCTGTCTCAAGACCCGCCTACTCCTCTCACATTGTGTTAATTGATTTATTTCAAAGAATATGTTTTAAATGTGTCAATTTGAGAATAAAATGACATGTATTTTCTGTCCCAGCCAAATATATTTCAAATGCATGTATTTGAAATACTGCCGAAACTCTGTCAGCACATCTAGGATTGTGATAGAGGACACGTAATGTTTTCATACAGTAATTTCCTAAGTGTTACTATGCCTATTTGAGGGGAAGAAAGGACGTGTTAAATGACATGCGTCATTTTGTGCAATATTGATATGATGGATCAAGCCAACAACACAGAGATATTCTGCTCCATTTTCTGTTATGTGTTCATGTTGAAAAATGAGCAAGTTGTCCTTGATTGATTTCAAAGCAAGCAAACTCCTAATGAGATCAGAGCTGGATGTCACTGTCCAGCCCTTTCTAATGTCTGCAGGTGACGTGATTGAGTGGTATCAACCCACGCCTTGATGAACATGTCTGGGGGGCGTTCCATGTCACCTTGTCCTTTACCTTGCTCCACGTGTCCTCATCAGTTTTTTAAAGGCTACCCGAGTGTCATTTTTGCTGCGCCACACTTGACTTGAATCCAAGGAAATGACACGGGTCGACGTGTGAAAGGGTGAATAGTCTGTGTTTGGATTCACTGTTTAAAAGGTTTACCTTATCAATGCTATGCCTTTTAATCTAGGGCAGGGGTCTGCGTTTTCAGCCCAAGGACCTTGTTTCATACGTTTTTCTTTTCTTTTTGCTTTGTCCTGTGATTGCACAGGCCTGTTTTGATGATGCCTTCCATGTACAGCACTTCGGTCAATTTTCAAATGTTTTAAATGTGCTATACAAATAAAGTTTGATTTGATTTGCTCCAATCTGATTGGGCGTAATGATCTCCGGATGTCACTCTCCACACTGATATGGTTCACTCTGCGACCCATCTGCTCCATCTACTCTGCCATCAGTGAGCCCAGGCAGGGTGCACCATGGAACAGACATGCTAGTTTACTCCCACACTCCCTTCACCCTCCTCGCCACCTCATGGTCCTATGATCATCATCACCGGCTCTCTAAACATCTTGCTTTCGCTATGCATGTGATATACCCATATAGAGACCCACTGATAACCGGTTTTCACTGTGTCAGTGCAAAAGGCACAGACAGCAGACAAGGTCGTTTTTGTTTGGTCCCCCCCCCCCCCCCCACACACACACACACACACACACACACACACACACACACACACACACACACACACACACACACACACACACACACACACACACACACACACACACACACACACACACACACACACACACACACACACACACACACACACACACACACACACACACACCCTAAGCCTGTACTTCGACTTGAGCTTCAACTCCGAACCTACTCATTAAATTCATAGACACAACGAGCCCCGGAGGTGGGCGCTGTTGAAGGGAGCGCTGATCCCTTTATTCACAAAGAAAACCCTCAGAATTCAGAATATCATTCTGCCATATGGACACCAATCCTGGGGGAATATAAACTGAAGGCGCCAACGAAAACAAAACAAGAAAAGAGCGAGAAACACAAAGCACAAAGAAAAGAGATGATAAGGAAGGCAAAATCCCAACCAAAGCAAACAACAGCCCAGGGGCACATGATCTGAAACAGATCAAACTTGTCTTGTATGAAGATGAACAAACATGGTCGTCTGAGGACATAGATGGAGCATTGGAGGTGTGGAGAAATTCATTCAAAGATTGTGGTAACCCCCCCCCCCCCTCATTCAAAGATTGTGGTAACCCCCCCCCCCCCCATCTCCCCCGTGAGTCTTGAAAGTGGACATGATGGAAGAACAAAATGGATGCCACACAGGGAATGCATTATTGCCAACAAAGAACAGGAGGTGACATGACTGCTGTGTGTAATGAGGGAGGGGTGGGTAGGTAGTCTGTCATGACACATAAGCACGGCTGTTTTAATAATTTATCACAAGTCGTGAGCCTGAGAAATAAAACAACAGGCGCTGTCAGCGGAATTTAAGCCTAATGCATAGCAGGTGAGGATATCAACATTCTGTCAGCTACATGTGCTTTGACACCAACTTTCTTACGCAGCAAAACACCTCTGTGTTGAAGTGACAGTAGAAGGCAGGGCCACACAGGGCAGCAGTAGAGCACCTGATTCGGATGCTATCAATGCATTGAATGGGACATTGTCACCTTTTAGTAGACCATTGAATGGGCGAAGTAGGCGACCTACTTACCTACCCACGATTTATCAGACCATTCATTGGGTGTTATCAAGACATACTGACCTACCAACGGAGATGACTTAAATACTTCAGTTTCGGTTTTGGTTGTTTTGGTTTCGGACCATGACGGAGGCGCGCAGTCTCAGGCGAACTGGAGCCTGCGCGACGTTCGCCTGAGCCTACTCAGCGCCGTTGGAGTTATGTACCGATAGGCACAGAATCGTAAATATTGTTGTGGGGACTGCTCCGCCTCCAAAGTAGGTCAGTAGCTCCTGATTACGCCCAATGAATGGTCTGACAAATCGCGGGTAGGTCCGTGTATCGCCTACTAGTCGCCTACTCGCCCATTCAATGGTCTGATAAAACGTGATAATCTCCCATTCAATGCTTTGATAGCATTCGAAGCCGGTGCAGTAGAGAAGCGTAGTGGCCCAAACTCTAGATGTGAGGGTCACATAGTGGCCCAAAACTCTAGTTAACTATAATGACTATATAATAATAATAATAATAATAATAATGTTATTGGCAGTTATTTATTACATTATAGGAAGTTATTACATTATCGGCTGCTACATTCAGGTTACCTGTTAACCTCCTTGATACTTACAGTCTGAGGTTGCTTGGCATGCCTATTACTAGACAAAATGTAAACAAACAGTACATCTAAAAAATAAAGTCATTGATGGGAAAATGGTGTATGTTTAATCTCAAACATGAGTTACTACAAATTACAATATGAGTTAGTACATGACTAACAGCACTCATAACCACAGTAGCAGACTGCTACAGCATAAATGCGGAAATACTGTGTGTGTGTGTGTGTGTGTGTGTATGTGTATGTGTATGTGTATGTGTATGTGTATGTGTATGTGTATGTGTGTGTGTGTGTGTGTGTGTGTGTGTGTGTGTGTAAGAAGCCCAGAGGGCCCAAAAGCCACCAAAAGGCCCAGCGCTCAAAAAGCCTTCCGATCACAAAACCCCAAAAGCCTAACAATGCTCTCGTGAGAGCCCTTATATAGGGTAGTACAGTCTTAAGGAAGTTCCCCAGACAGGTAGGTGACTCTTCAAGAAGGCGAAAGTTTGAGAAACCTTCTTGAAGAGTCAGTGTGTCTGTATATGTGTATATGTGGCCTTTTCAACCGCCAGCCAAACCATAAAAAAAAACTTAATTTGCACCATTTCCGACATTATCAGCATGGCCATATATGGGCATATACTGTCTGGCGGGGTAAATTTCCCCAAGATGTGTCTTATACCTGAGCATAATTCAGTAAAGCAATCATACTGTATATTATCAGCAATTACATGACTAAATTAAAACATTAATAACATCAGGTTAAACTAGAAAAAGTGCTCCTCGGAGCACAAGTCTCCGCCAGCAGACTTGTGTTGGGAATGTTGGGAATGTTCTACTTCTGTGAATGTTCTACTTCTTATGTTCTAATTATTATGTCCTATCCGTCCTGTCTATGTAAGTGTCCTATCCGTCCTGTCTATGTAAGTGTCCTATCCGTCCTGTCTATGTAAGTGTCCTATCCGTCCTGTCTGTGTAAGTGTCCTATCCGTCCTGTCTGTGTAAGTGTCCTATCCGTCCTGTCTATGTAAGTGTCCTATCCGTCCTGTCTATGTAAGTGTCCTATCCGTCCTGTCTGTGTAAGTGTCCTATCCGTCCTGTCTGTGTAAGTGTCCTATCCGTCCTGTCTATGTAAGTGTCCTATCCGTCCTGTCTATGTAAGTGTCCTATCCGTCCTGTCTGTGTAAGTGTCCTATCCGTCCTGTCTGTATAAGTGTCCTATCCGTCCTGTCTATGTAAGTGTCCTATCCGTCCTGTCTAAGTGTCCTATCCGTCCTGTCTGTATAAGTGTCCTATCCGTCCTGTCTGTATAAGTGTCCTATCCGTCCTGTCTGTGTAAGTGTCATATCCCTCCTGTCTATATAAGTGTCCTATCTGTCCTATCTGTCCAATTATGTATCCTATCTAATTGTTACAGTATCCACCATTTCTCAGCCATTTCGTGATGGTTCCTGTCTTACCTCACTTTGAAAGAGGCACAGACTCTTTCAAAGTGATGCCATGTATTTATAGGCCGCTATACGTCACTAGCCAATCAGATCACACTATTTCACCGTATTGTCACGTGTCACGTGAGGCTTGACCAATCGGTGTGTCATATTTAGAAAGTGAAAACAAAGTATCCTGGCGGAGACAATAAGTGTACACGTGATGCGGAAGTCTGCCGCGGAGGAGCTGTTGAGAGTGGTCGAGGATACACTTGATGTACACTCGCTCAATACGGAAGTGGAGAGCCTCCTCGCCTCCTCCACTCGACTCCACTCGCCTCCTCCAAGACGCACATGAACAATTGGACCGCGACTACTTCCGGTTCGAAGTCGGAGTGACCGAGTGGGAGTGAGCGAGTGGCCGAGATTTTCGGTATTGGAATCTGGCTTATGACTCTTTCAAAGTGACACATGTATTTATAGGCCGCTATCCGTCCTGTCTATGTAAGTGTCCTATCCGTCCTGTCTGTGTAAGTGTCCTATCCGTCCTGTCTGTGTAAGTGTCCTATCCCTCCTGTCTGTATAAGTGTCCTATCCGTCCTGTCTATGTAAGTGTCCTATCCGTCCTGTCTGTGTAAATGTTCTATCCGTCCTGTCTGTATAAGTGTCCTATCCGTCCTGTCTGTATAAGTGTCCTATCCGTCCTGTCTGTATAAGTGTCCTATCCGTCCTGTCTGTATACTGTAAGTGTCCTATCCGTCCTGTCTGTGTAAGTGTCATATCCCTCCTGTTTATATAAGTGTCCTATCTGTCCTATCTGCCAATTATGTATCCTATCTAATTGTTACAGTATCCACCATTTCTCAGCCATTTCGTGATGGTTCCTGTCTTACCTCACTTTGACAGTGGCACAGACACTGTCAAAGTGACGCCATGTATTTATAGGCCGCTATGCGTCACTAGCCAATCAGATCACAGTATTTCACCGTATTGTCACGTGTCACGTGAGGCTTGACCAATCGGTGTGTCATATTTAGAAAGTGAAAACAATACTCTCCTGGCGGAGACTAATAACTAATAATAATAATAAATCAAATGATTTGTGCTTGCATGTGTGCATGTAACCTTTGGTTAAATTTCTCAAATCTTGGGTATTTTCTGAACAAGTTATCTCACTAATCATCAGTCATAAATACAGGCTGTATGTCACATACTGTAGCATGTGCAGCTCACATACAGGAAATGCAAAACCACAGGAGGCCTCTGCCTACTGCAAGCCTTCGAGTGTGCCACTTAACAGATTGGGCCCACTTTATTCAATATGCAATTAACCTATATCGTTGGATGGAAGTTTTCAGTCCACTAAGGAGTTCTGACACTGAGTGAATATCTACAATTGACAGTATACTGTGAAGAAATCAATCCGCCTTTCTCTCCATTGATTCCATTAAAAGCCTTTTTGGAGACTGATTACACTGAAAGCCTCCCTCCACTTTGGGTTACAGTTGCCACGTCTGATCTCTCTCTCTCTCTCTCTCTCTCTCTCTCTCTCTCTCTCTCTCTCTCTCTCTCTCTCAATATGGATCTATTACAGTGCAAGGTGCAAACATCTATAGTGGAGACATGCAAGATCACTGGTTTCTAAGAATAATACTGTATACAGATACCAGAGAGTTCTCATGGGTATTAGGTGTTTATTTCCTCAGATAAGACTTATAACCCCTGTCATTGCCTTTCAGGATCAATATTTCAACATCATCATGAAACGTGTGCTTTTTGTGGAATACAAAACTGAGTAAATTGATGTAATTCAGCTGCACAGTGTTTTATTTCATAACATAGATGAGTAATTCTCCTCCCATAGCCCAGTGTTTCTCAAACAGTGTGTTCCCAAACAGAGTAAAACGATTTTAAAAAGCAACTGTTAATTATCACACAAGACTACATTTCCAAGACTGCATGTTATATTATGTTACATGGTATTTACTGTTCCATGCTACAAATGAGTCCAGGGATAATGTCACTTAGCACATTGAGTGACAAGCACGTAAATCTACGTCTTTAAAAATCACACCCAGTGTGAAGTGAGCGGTGCTATTTATGAGTTATTCATTTCATCATGCATCTCGGTATAGCCAATCACAGCACGTCCTGCGAAGTGACGTGCTTACATTTTTTACATTACATCATGCGTCTCGCTAGCCAATCACAGCGCGTCTGCGAAGTTTGAAGTTAATTTCATCATGTGTCTCGCTAGCCAATCACAGCACGTCCTGCAAAGCTTAGCCTATGGGCGTGTTTTCCACAGCATGGCGTCACAGCGAAAGACAAATTTTCACGACGGAAAGACAAACTTTCGCCACGGATGGGTCCTAAACCCTCTTATAGGAGCGGTTGCACCGCTCAAAAATAAATAAACCCACAAGCGGGCGCTCTAACGTAACTTAGGAATGATCCCTCGACTCTGCTAGAAGGAATCGACGGATGTGACGTCATCCCAAAAAACGTCACTTCCGTCTAGTCCTATACTAGGATTTGTAGAAAAACACTTAGCTCTGATTCTTTTTTTGGGGGTGAAAACGAGCCATTTTTAACTGGCGATAACAACAAAATGGCCGCGGTAGAAATGTTTTTGTTCCAGTGGAGAGATGAGACCCACCCCCGGACACTTTTTGTTTACATCCGCGTGCAAACACGGTAAAAAATGCTGGCACCCGACGGATGAAATGGATGCATAGTACCTGGCACTCAATGTGTTCAGGGCCTAGAAACAACATAAACAAGAAAAAGTGCTCCTCGGAGCACAGGTCTCCGCCAGGTCAGGTAGGCTATTGTGGCCTCCTGGTGGCGCTATAATAGGCCAACGTGAAAAGGGTGCCATTTCTTCTTAGGCCTTGCACGACAATCGGACACTGACTGCATTCATGATTTGAGGCATTTTGTTAAAAACATGTGTTTCGCTAAATTAGACCTGTTGGTGGCGCTATAACAGGCCAATGTTAAAAGGGTGGCATTTGTTCCTCAACATAATGTGAATATGCGTGCAAAGTTTGAGCGCAATTGGACGGTGCATTCATGATTTGCGGAATTTTGTTCAAAACAAGCCAGTAATGCAAACTTTAGATGTCAATCTTATCCAATCAGTATGGAATATGAAAAATCAAACACATCCGTCGTGATCACATGACTATAGAGATCATGTGTACCGATTTCTGTGAAACTTGGATAAAATTGGAAGGAGTAGTATAAAAAAATGTGTTTTACATAAGTCGGCCTCCTGGTGGCGCTATAAAAGGCAGATGTGAAAAATGCAGGGCAAAGGTTTTTCCTTGACCTCTAGGGAGTGTGCATACAAAGTTTTACACAGATCGGTGCAATTATAGGTAAAACACGAATCGGCCTGTTGTAGCGCCACCATGAGGCTGATTTGAAAACATTCCAATTGTAGTTCTTCCTCGGCCTAATGGGAATGTGCGTGCACAATTTCACGGAAATTGCATGCTGTGTTCATGATTTGAGGCATTTTGTTCAAAACGGAGCACTCCTGCAAACTTTGGAAGACATTTTTAGCCAATCAGGATGGAATATGAGAAATCTGAAAGATCCGTTTCGTGTAATGACTATAGAGATACTGTGTACCGATTTGCAGGATTTTTGGACAAAATCTGTAGGAGTACAGTCAAAAAATATGTTTTGCACAAATCGGCCTCCTGGTGGCGCTATAAAAGGCCCATGAGAAAAATTTGGGGCAAAGGTTCTGAATTGGCATCCAGGGAGTGTGTGTGCACAGTGGCGCTGTGATCAAGCCAACGGTGGCAGAGATTAGCTGGTCACAGACGGACGGACACACACACACACGGACGGACGGACGGACGGGGTGGAAAACATACTCTCTCGCCATGCCTTTCGGCCTGGCGGAGACAATAAATTGTCTATAGATTTAGTTGCATGCTAAAGTGCAATACTCGCAGTACAGAAGAGAGCAAAATACAAGAATGTTGCCCGTGGCAACTACTTATACATGATACAATGTTTAATATTTACCGGTTGTTTGTAAATCAAACAGATGAATGATGAACAATTCTAGAGCTTGTTTGGGGAAAACCTGACTCTGCACCTTTGCTGCGTAGGCAGCCAACTCAAGGGTTAAAGTCGGGGACAGTGAGTGTCCTTGCATACATGTGTATATGATTCATCTATATGTCACTTATTTCTGCTGAGCATACACCTATGGACTTGTGGGCTCTACAGAGTTAGGGGTTCAAAGAGCAGTGTGTGTGTGTGTGTGTGTGTGTGTGTGTGTGTGTGTGTGTGTGTGTGTGTGTGTGTGTGTGTGTGTGTGTGTGTGTGTGTGTGTGTGTGTGTGTGTGTGTGTGTGTGTGTGTGTGTGTGTGTGGCGGGGGTTGAAGGCAGGGTCTGGTCTGGATCACCATATGGCCTTTGAGTCCTGCACATGACTCTACCATCTCTAACACGCTCTAGAGTGGTCACCTGCCCGCTTCAATGCCACAAAGGACCACATAGGCCACGATGTTGCAGTGATTTCATCATGCTTGGGAGTTGTTTTATGTTGTTATTGGCCTCACTAAACCAAAAAGGAGTAGTAACCGCAGACTGAGGCAAATTATCTTCCTGTCCTGTTTAAAGTATAATTTGTAGCAGGATGTTGTACACATACAGGCATTAGTATGACCCTTGACCTTTAAAGCACATGGCTGGGGGTGCCATACAGTATGTATATCAATGTCTTACTATATATACCTTCAATCAACACACCACAAACTGGAATAACATAAGAGATAGATGACACACAAACCCTTCAAAACAGCTGTGATGGCACAAACACATTTAAACACATTTACTTCATTTGTTCTTGAGCTGCTGTCACTGAACCACGTGTCTCAGCATATTCCTTATTTGAATCTCACAGGTGGTAATCAATAATTTCACATCTTTCTAAAAAAAATACACCCAGAAAACTTAACACAAAATCAACCCAACTGCACAACACCAACACAACACCAACACGTCAACAACACAACATCAACACTAAACCACATGGTTCATGGTTTAAACCCTATTATGGCCATGCATAATAATACAATCAGAAATAATTACCCATTTGATCCCACTGGGGAAACAAACACACACACACACACACACACACACACACACACACACACACACACACACACACACACACACACACACACACACACACACACACACACACACACACACACACACACACACACACACACACACACACACACACCCCCCAGTGGGCCTGCAATAAAGAATAGATAGATAGATGAATAAATGTTTCCTGATTTCAGTAATGCCCACATGAAGCACATGAGGCAAACAAAATTGTATTGTACAATTTTGCCATCACCATCATCAGGTGCGTATGAATTGCATAATTGAGTTTGACAAAGCCTCTCACGTTAATGGGCGACATTTAATCTCCAATAGTGTTTGTTCTTGTACAGTAAATATTTATCTTTAACACCCAGCCTTAAGAGATGCCTACAGATGACTCAGGGCTCCAGTGCTTTGAGAGATCGGGCCATTAGTTCCAGCAGGTTTGCATGGAAAACAGAGCTTGATGAAGTTTTCTAGTGTAGATGTACATTCTCCATTTTTCATCCCTGACTCATAAACAAAATGAGGGAAGGAAAAGAGAGAGCGATGTGTGGCTAAGGTAAATACCTTAGCCAAATTTATCTCCTGGCCAATAATTCCTTTGAAAGGAGGGCAATGATGTCTCTCAAAGCCAACTCACTGCCATGGAATCTCAGTTGACGCACCTCTCAGGTGGCTATCACAATGCCTGAATGGATTTCAAGCAAAATGCTGCGGAAGGATTCCTTTGAAAAAGATACTCATTCGAATGAGGATAAAGTCATTAAACCATAGCAGCTGCCCTTGGATCTTTGTATCTGTGATGGAAATGTGTGTGGCAAGGCTTCATAGATATGACTTGAGAATGATCCCCTTTCTCAGCTTGCTGGTATTTTGAATGGTGTATTTCTGTCTTGCTGCTTGAGAACCGCCAGTAGTTGGTCTCAGACAATAGGCTAAATAGTCAGCGTTGGGCTCATTACTCCAAAAAATGTATTATTCATTACTCTGTGCCAAAAGTAACTAGTTACACTACTCATTATGAAACCCACAAAATTGGTAATTGCATACTTTTCCCTCAAAATTCTGACTTTGCATGTAGGCTACACCACTAGCAGTTTTGTAACTTATTTGATTGTCTTTGTTTGTTTGTTTATTCTCTGGTGTTCTTTCGGGTCCATTTGGGTCCATTTGGTTCCATTTGTACACTCAGAGTTGCATTATGTGTATTCAACGTATACATACCCAGGTAAATAATGTGCAAGCTATCTGGACAAGGAACACGAACACACACACACACACACACACACACACACACACACACACACACACACACACACACACACACACACACACACACACACACACACATAAATGTTAATTTAGCTAGAGCTAGCATTGCAGAAGAGTGTCCTGTTGAGTGGAAGTATTTACACCTGTACCTCCTCTCTACTCAGGCACTGTCTGTTGGCCTGACATTTTAGAGCTTTACCTGGCACATTTCTGTTCCACTTCCTATCCCCATCTGAACCAGCCCAGCCTCCCCCCGCCCGTACCTAGACATGTCTACAGCCCCAGGCTGTGTCTGCTCCTTTCCCACCATGAAGACCCACAGACCTACATGGAAGCTTTGTGTGTTGCTGGCTTAACTTTAATGGAGACTTTGACTGGAATATGACTTGTGACTCAAACATAGGAGGACTCAGTCTCAGTTCCAACATGAAAGCTCCTATAAGTCAGAGATAAATGATCATACGTTACATAAGTTATGTTGATAGGTCATCCCATCCTGCTCTGCCCCTGTTTATCAATTGATGGACTTGAATATGCCATACATTTTTTCTGGGAACACAGCCCTTTTCTGGGAACAGCATCCTGTTGAAAATTGTTTTTCCCCCATACTGTATTAATGGTAAATTGATAACACTTAGCAAACCTGCAATTCACAGACTGTTATCATAATACTTTGAGACATCTCTGTTGTTATCTTAAACCTAAATCATTTTAGCTGGTACCCCAAGCCTTTTTTGCCTTGTGTTTGTTATACTGTACCAGTGTAGCACTGTAGCAAGATGTCTTCAACATTGAAACGTTGGATCTGATCTTAGAACTTGCACTACAGTGAGTCTTTATTGACAGTGAGCCTCGGAGAGCAATAACGGTGCTTTCCCCCCTCTAATGTGATTGTGTCTCTTTGTTTGAGCGCAAAAGTACATCTTTCTTAATTTGCAATCAAACAAACCCTTTCTGACCTGCATCATGGGAAGCTTCGCCCTCTAATGTTACCAGAGCCTGAAGCACTCGCTGATTGTTACCATGCTGCCAAAATTAAATCTTTTCTCATTTCACCTTGCACTTGTCTAGACTGTTGACTATGATTTTTCAGATTGCTTTCTTTGATTGTTTTGTCTCGGAGCAGCTCAGATTGCCTTGGGTAATAATGTGTCACTTTTCATGTATCATTTCATTGAAGCTTGATGAAATTCGCTGTGAGAGACAGTAGCTGGATTACATTAAAAAAGCCGCAGGGCTCCACTGAGTTCATTATTCACTCACTGACTTTTTTTTTGGTAGCAATATAAGCCTTGTTACAGAAGAGCTTCAGATATTTATGTCCTTGATTTGACAAAGAACAGAAAAAAGGGAAGTCTCTGAGGTTTTAAGGAGGATCACTGCTCAATTGTGCAGCTTTTTTTATCAGGGTGTCAGGGTGAATTAGTAATCAATTGAATGTTCTCTATACTTTTGCAAAGGATAAGTAATCAGGGTCATTTACTCCCCATGTGATCACAATATTTGTACTCATCTTTGTCAGATAGCTAACTTGCTGTAGTAAGTTAGCTGGAAACTCGTTTGATGTATTTGGTCTGTCTTCACATTAACACAAGACAGTAGCATGTAGACTAGAAAAGTGCATTGATCTCCGCCTGGCCAGGTTGGCTACCCAGGGCCCGCAAACATTGGAAGTCAATTGTAGCCAATCAGAATGAAATACGAAAACTCTCACTAATACATATTGGTTACATTACACCAGAAATGATTTGTGTGAATTTTGGACAAAATCTGTTGGGGTAGTAGCAAAAAGTATGTATTGAAGAATAAAAACAAAATGGCGAAAAACCTAGTCTGGCAAATTCAGCGGTGCCTGTCGGTGGTTGTGTCAAGATCCAAGGAATCCATGGAAATGTTTTTTGATTGTACAATCTACGGTTCAAGACTTATAGGATCGACGGATTATAGGCACACGCACGACTGCTGTCGATTTGAAGCGAAAGCGATCTCATTCATTCTGTTTAAATAACATGGAATAACTCAGAAAATGATTGCAAAGCGTTGTTCGAAACACCTGTTTACCAACTCCGCACCCATAATACAGCCCTCAAGATTTCGATTGAAGATGAGAAGATGAGATTCATTGTAAGGCTTGAATAACAAAGCAGACGGAGAATTCGGGTCAATTAAGGAAGAGAAAAGCATCATGGTAATGAGTTTCATTTTCTCCTGCAGAGTTTGACCGAGGTGACCATCTACGACGACTCACAAAAAACGAGTTGGTTTGGGTGGGAGTAAGGGCGAATATATCCCTCTGGCTTGTCAAAGCCCGGGACTGGTAGTATACTCGGCCTAATGGATCTCCAAAGCTGTCCTTGAGTGGCTGCTGTAGCCTTCTTGCCATAGTACCATGATTGATTGCTCCAGCAGTCTCATCTCTTTGAGTCCAGAAAGGGCTCTGAGCCCTCAAGGAGCAAACAAACCTACTTAACCATTTAGTGCTGTCTCTGCCTCAGGATCCCACTCAATCCACCCACCTGGATGCACTCTGACAGTGTACGTTGGACACGGGGAGAAGCACGACTCTCACAACCCTGTGTTCTTACTCATACTTTACTTGTCTTTGAGGCAGAAACAAGAATGTTGTGCTACATTTGGTAACTACAAGTTCCTGACTTGTAATTTAATTCTCACTAGTCTGGGAGACGTCGCCTCAGAGCCTGGACAGCAGGGGCGCGGCCACTGCGTTCTGATTCAAATCAACAGCCAATGAAGAAAAGGGGGCGGGATCCACATGCAGTGGGTGTTGCATGTAAATAGGAGCGACGGGAAGCAATTTCTCCTTGAGATTGCGGCCGCCATTGTTGTGTACTGCTGTTTGCCTCTCGTCGGACTGTTTAGACGAGTTGCACAGCTCTCATACCGGTAAGAGTCCGCTCAGATTCTGAGCGTAAGCTACATCCCGCCCACAAATACCAGGGTTCTGGCCCAGAAGGTTCCTCGCCCCTCCCGTTTGTATGCGAGAGCTGGCCAAAACTTCTGGGAACTCAGATTACATTCTCACTGACAGAGAAACTGTTGTCATGTAGTTTCCCCCTCATTTTTTATTGAACTCCAATTTGCATGTGATGTTTGGCTGGCCAAATATAATATGTGCATGCACGTATGGTACACATGCATGGCGCGTAAGCATGAACACATGACTATGTCCGTGCATGCACGTCACTATGGGCAGAAATAGGTGAGTCACCCACTCGACGCAGGCTCTCAAACCTAATATATCTCGTTCATTCAGAATCCTGTCCATAGTTTTTTTTCCCTTTTACATTTGAAAATTGTATGAAAGTATTTATTGTTTTTTTCAGTGAATGTTCTCTCTCCTGTTTTATGATTTTGACAGATATGCACAAATATGTTAATTTTGTCCATTCAAGATAACAATCAATCAATCATATATACACCTCAAACTTCTCAGAGGTGATGTGCTGTTTCAGTTCATGCGAACATTCTCATTCTCATTCTCTCTCTCTCTCTCTCTCTCTCTCTGATAAGAAAAAGAGCAGGCAACTAAAGGAAGTGTGTGTTTACTGTTCAACTGAAATGTTACATGCTGTGAATCTCAATCACTCCTTGACAGGAAGAGGAAACCCAGAACGAAGACACTCCCAAGCCCAGTACTTAAAGAGAATATTTAAACAATAAACAAAAAAAAATGTAAACATTGTTAACTAATACATGCCAGTGATGTCACAAACAGCAGCAGGGTAAATAAAATAAAATAAATCCATCCTGATCCTGATTCAGAGCCAAGTGCCTGTGAGGCCTCGGAATGCAAACAGAGAACGGAGTTCTGCCCAGCATGATAAGCAGGTCAGCATGGACACTCGCCAAAGAGCCAGATTGCAGGACTCCTTGCGGTCAGTAACCTTTTCTTCCCTCCGTACACACACACGCACACACACACACACACACACACACACACACACACACACGCGCACACACGCACACACGCACACACGCACGCACGCACACACACACTCTGGCCAGCTTGCCTGGCTACCTTAGCTGACCCAGATATTCCAAGCGTGTCTCCAATTGGCCCTAAAGGACTTTCATAACAGATGGCCGTCATATACCAAAGGGTGTAGATAACAGCCATTTATCAAGGCATTAGCGAGGGGGCCGAAGGCTACCACCAGAATAAGGCCACTGGACATGCGTTGCCCATCCCTGTCCGCAAAATTCTCACCGCTGTTTCCAAAATGCTGCTCATAAATAATTCAGACTCCTCTGGCCGCTGGCACTTCTGACTACATGATCCGAGTTTCATGGGAAAGACTCTTGTTTATTTTCACACACACGCACGCACGCACGTACGCTCACGTCAGATAAGGTGATGGAGGTGATGTTGTCTAGCAGCAACACTGATTATAATTTACACCGTCGCTTGTTGTCACCTCCTGTTTGAACCGTGGGGTGCACAGCAAAATCACTAGTGCCCAATTCCAAAATACCTTTTTTGGGCCCCATTGCAGACGATCAATGGCGCAGGACATATTTTCAATTATGCTAGTTATTATTGCACGTTATCTGGCGCAAAGCTCAGCGCTAGGGGCAAAGGGGTTGTATTAAGTCTTTGAATTAGTCATGGGTGTACTTTGGGCATAACATTAATTAGACCAATCGGGGTGTCTGCTCCCATGAATTTAGTTGACCCTCCATGTGTTCCTAAGAGTCTCCTTCTTACGAAGGGTGGTGGGCGATGATTCGGTTGAGCGGCTAGCACAGAGAACAAGATGACACTAGGCAATATCACACGGCAAGTTCTAAAGCGTATTACACACATAGAGAATATATACAGCACTGGATGCATGGCATTAAAAGAATGGAAAAGAACAGATGCATCTCGTATCATTGTGCACTGCAGGCGTCAGTCTATCTGATAAAGTGTTTGATGTCAAGTGCATCTATGCTATTTATCTGTGATATCTGAAGTTCCCTTATTTTATCCTGAAAGGAACAAGTTGTTAGCACCTTGATACAGAGAGCACACGGTTACAGACAGGGCCAAAAAAACTAGTATAATCACCTGAAAGAGACTAGTTTACTTTCACTTTCCACATTCACTTTCCACATGCCAACCTGGCAGAAGAGTATTTACAAGCTGGCAGGAGAATATTTACACATCTAGGCAGGAGAGTCATTGCTGACATTGTCCAGCAACCACATGACATGGTCTTGTGCAAAGTACCCCTATTCTGGAACATTTAGGAAAGTTAATTTTTCATGAGCAGCCCCATGCTCATTTGATTTGTAAAAGAGAAAAACATATTTTCCATAGTTATTTTTCTGCACATAAAGCATTTGTCCTTGTGATAAAGCACTGTCAAGAGCTACATTGTTTATACTAGAAGCTTGGCCCCACTGCGCGGGGCCTCGCATCTAGCACCCGCGCCCACTTGGCAGCGCATATAAGTGGTGTAGCGTCATGAGGGCCAGTGGGGCCATGGCTCGGTCAGTGAAGACCCTGTAGCACGTCTGATATGTGGCATAGAGTCACATACAGTGGGTGACCATTGACTTTGTCGTTTTTTTTCATTCTTCTCATGCGTTTCATGCAGGGCATGTATGATTTCCACTCTGTGCCACTAGGGGCAGCAGCGGTCTACTGCCTACAGCCCACAGCAGACAGCAAGAATATATTTGTTACTAGTTACTGTATATCCTCTCCAAACTGTACATACATTACTTTACACTTTTGTATTATGTTTTGACACTTGCTTTGGAAAATGTAAACGTATGTTTTATCGTGCCAATAGCTCATTTGAATAGCAAAATTGTTTGTTTTGGGGTTTTTAGGCACTGTTTTTCCTAGAAAGACAGAGAAAGATCCTGTATGTTGCTTACAGTACAAGATGTGACATTTATATTAAGCAAAATATTAAGCAAATAAAGTTAGATAGCATGATGCTGCGCTTAACATTAGTTTAATTTTAACGTCTTAATTGATAAAACGAGACGGGAAAATAAACGTATTTTTTTCTCTTGCCAATAGATTGGGTTTTCTGTTCAGCGTCGGGCAGTCAGGAACGCATCTCTGTCATTTTAGAAATGTTCAGACACACATTGGTTTCTGTCTGTCTGTCTCAAAAGTCTGTGGAGAGAGAGAGAGAGACAGACAGACAGACGTCTTATATGTTTTTTTTTCTCGCATCAATTGTTGTGTAGTAATATTCCAACATTTTCCTCTATAAATGAAACAGCCCAGCTAGTGTAGCGGTTAAAACTGATGTCCGTGATTTTTCGACCCGTGTTCGAATCCCACGCGATGAGCATACAAATTATTCATTCTCGTCTATTAGTTTGTATTGGCCAGTGCGTTATATATATATAATGTATGTATAATGGATTAATATTCATAAAACCAACAGACAGACTTTTATTTTAAAACATAGCAGATCTACAAGCTCGCAAAGCATCATGGTGCAACACTTTGTGAGCTTGTAGATCGGCTATTTCCACTACTACTTTATGGGACACTGCTCTCTCTCTCTCTCTCTCTCTCTTTAGTTTGATGAACATTGAACCTCATAATAACATCACTCCGTTCGCGACTGCATACAGAACGTGTGTCGGCTCTGATGTTTATTAGACAGCATGGACCTCCGCTCAGGTCCTGGAATCCAGAGCCTTATGTCAAGACTTGGCTGCGAGCACATCGCACGGCAGAAAGCACAAAAACCAAAGTGGCACAGCCTGTCATGTCAGATAACCCCGAGCCACTTTGGCAGTTTTTATAAGACAGGGGTTATTGGCGTCTTTTTGGTTTGTTTTATTTTATTTCCTCGTTTATAATTATTTCCTCCTCAATATTGTTTAAGAATTAATGTGCTATCCATGACATGCTGTCACCAGTTTACCAGTTCACTGTCTGTTATTTAATGATGATCGAATATTGGCTAAATGTTTACAATTTCTTCTGTCCAAACAATGAAAAGCACTTAGAAAAGGCAAGTGAGTCTCTCTTTAATTAAGCATGATGAGCCATGTGTTTTCCACAAAACAATTGAATATCATTGAATATAATGGCACCCTTGTCATACTACTATGTTATTATAGCTTTCAGTTGGCCACCACAGGCACAGACAGTGCGTTTTAGCGCAGCGCGGCCTGGCGCAGTGCGGCGGAGTGGTTGCGTGCGGGGGGTCGGGGGGCTTTCGTGGGAGGGGGGGACGGGTGGATCAGAGCTTAACCCTAAAACCGAAATAAAGTAACAAAAAAAACTCCAATCCGCTCAAGAACCGCGCTCCCCCACTTCCAAAATTAGCACTAGCCTACAACACTGGCCCAGTCTCTTGCCAAACCGGTTATGTTAATGTATGCAGCCTATTCCAAATAAGCCAAGTGAGGAACTCTGCTATCAGGTTCCCCCTCCCCCCTACAGTACCTCTGTAGGCCTATCTCTTCTATCAAAGTATTTGTTCAGATACAAATTCAGAGCGGCCAATTTTGATATTTTTAATGCGCCTACATGAAGTTAGAGGGATGGGCAGAAATGGTGTAGGGTGTAGGCTATTTTCAACTGTTAATGGGTTTTTCTTTCTTCACAAATGAATTCTACTTTGTTGTACAACAGTGTCCCATAAAAGCTCACAAAGTGTTGCATCATGATTTGAATTCCGACTGAAAACGCCACCCTTGCGTCTCCGTGTGTACAACCAAATACGCATCTTTCCTGCACCGATGACGCTTGGGGCTTTTACAGCGCTGCTCCTACACTACCACGCACCGTCAGCAACAAGTGGACATGGAGTAAATGTACTTAGTTACTTTCCGCTTAGTTACTTTCACGTGCATATAAATGAGCCACGCGGTTTTATAAGAATGAAAACAAACGCCTCGCTGTTGGCCATGGATCACATGACGGTCGTCTGTTACGGTCATGGATGAACTCAAAATGTTACTTGAGTTCAATCAAAGTAAAAGTACAAAAGTATTGGCAAATATACTTAAAGTACTGAAATATTTGAAAATAGCTGATCTACAAGCTCACAATGCGTCGCAATGCGTTGTGAGCTTGTAGATCGGCCATTTTCAAATAGACTATGTGAAATAGGGCAAATAATGTATGTTTTATAATGTAATGATTTATATCTGCAAAGTAACTAGTAACTAAAGCGTTCAAATAATGGTAGTGGAGTAAAAGTACAATATTTTCCTCTGAGATGTAGTGGAGTAGAAGTAAAAGTAAAAATAGCAGATCAGCATGCTTATAGCGTGGGATTCGAACCCGGGTCGTAAAATCACGCTACATCAGTTTTAACCGCTACACTAACTAGACTATTTCATTTACAGAGGAAAGAGGTAGAATCATACTATACAGAAATTGATGCGAGAAAAAAAAACATATAAGACGTCTGTCTGTCTGTCTGTCTCTCTCTCTCTCTCTCTCTCTCTCCACGGACTTTTGAGACAGACAGACAGACAGACAGACAGACAGACAGACAGACAGACAGACAGAAACCAATGTGTGTCTGAACATTTCTAAAATGACAGAGATGCGTTCCTGACTGCCCGACGCTGAACAGAAAACCCAATTTAAACGCTCTAAGCACACGTAATTATTGCTAGTTATTATTATTATTATTATTATTATTAATATAAGACATCTATCTGTCTGTCTGTCTGTCTGTCTGTCTGTCTGTCTGTCTGTCTGTCTGTCTGTATGTATGTCTGTCTGTCTGTCTCTCTGTCACAAAAAAAGTGACTCCAAAGCGGCACCTTGTGGTAGTATTTGGAACTTAAATTTACTGCAAAGCGGGTGAGGCAAATGAGTGAAGTGATTCTCTTATGAAAAGCGACAAAGTCAATGGTCACCCACTGTAGTCTCGGTCACTCGACCGAGACTGCCCTCCTGGCAGTGACGGAGTCGCTCCATACCGCTAGAGCGAACTCTCTCTCCTCCGTCCTGATACTCCTGGACCTGTCTGCAGCGTTCGACACAGTGAACCATCAGATCCTCCTCTCCACCCTTAAGGGGATGGGTGTCTCAGGCTCTACACTCTCCCTGTTTGCATCCTACCTGACGGGTCGCTCCTACCAGGTGATGCTGAGAGGGTCTGTATCAGAACCACACAGACTCACTACTGGGGTTCCCCAAGGCTCGGTTCTGGGTCCTCTTCTTTTCTCTCTCTACACTACATCTCTTGGTGCTGTCATCCACTCCCATGGCTTTTCCTACCACTGCTATGCCGATGACACCCAGCTGATCCTCTCATTCCCCCCCTCTGACACACAAGTGGAGGCACGCATTGCTGCTTGTCTGGCTGACATCTCGGAGTGGATGTCGACGCACCACCTGAAGCTCAACCTGGACAAGACCGAGCTGATGTTCCTTCCGGGGAAGGGCTGCGAAGAATCTGGGTGTGACCCTGGACGATCAACTGTCGTTCTCGGCAAACATCGCATCAGTGACACGGTCCTGCAGATTCCTCCTCTACAACATCAGGAGGATTCGCCCCTTCCTCACGGAGAAGGCAGCCCAGGTGCTCATCCAGGCTCTTGTCATCTCCCGCCTGGACTACTGCAACTCCCTCCTGGCTGGTGCTCCGGCATCTGCCATCAGACCTCTGGAGCTTGTTCAGAAAGCTGCAGCGAATCTGGTGTTCAACCGCCCCAAGTTCTCCCACACAACTATCCTTCTCCGTTCTCTACACTGGCTCCCCGTAGCAGCTCGGATCCAGTTTAAAACCCTGGTGCTAGCCTATAGGGCAGTGAAAGGAACAGCTCCTTCCTACCTCCGGGCTATGGTTGATGCCTACACCCCTGCCCGACCACTTCGGTCTGCCACCTCGGGGCGACTGATTGCCTCGTCACTCAAGGGTCCTTCTGGTCGATCGACACGGTCACGACTTGTTTCTGTTCTGGCCCCACAGTGGTGGAATGAACTTCCCACTGAAGTCAGGACAGCAGAGTCACTGCCCATCTTTCGCCGCAGGCTGAAAACCCACCTCTTCAGGAAACACTACCCTCTTTGCCTGGCCTACTTGTTGTTAACTAGTTGTACGAACTCTTGTTTTAGTTTTGTATTGTTTTATTGGATCTTGTTTAGTCGATACACTTATTTGTTTGAGCTCGTGCTCATTTGATTTTGTGTCATCTGTTTAAGAAAGTAGGTAGCTGATATATTGCACTTTTACCTTAGCGCTAGGTATACTCTTGGTTGCTTGTTTTTTGCAGGAAATGCACTTAAGACTTCTGGTGATTAGTAGTTTTCGTTCCCTACCTATGTTGAATACACTTATTGTAAGTCGCTTTGGATAAAAGCGTCTGCTAAATGACTGTAATGTAATGTAATAGAGGGGCGGATTTTAAATCTCCAGAGGAAACATCCGTGGACTACCATTGGTTCAGCGATGTGTGCTCCTGCCCTGCGGCCCCTCCTCCTCCCCCAATGTGCAGTATTGACAGCCCTGACGTCACAACATTTGGAGCGATGGCCACTGCACTCTGGTTGGTTAGGGTACACCTAGGGCTCAGGTAGAACCCATTTAAAGCCTGCATGAGCAAACCAAGTTGGACTGGCCTCGGTCCCACATAAACGTGGCTAGTTGGGGCCCACCGAACCGAAATTAGCAGAAATTACTACATTTCTCATGATGCTCTGTGATTGTGCAGCAACGCGTCGCTGCCAATACGTTACATTGTGTCACAAAAACCCACACAATACACTAAAATGAAACTCTTGAATGGGCTAATTAGGTAGCATTGATGAGATGTTCCAGACTAACGTTCATACAGGTTGATGGTAAGATGTGTAACATAGCCGTTTCAGTGACGACAACATTAGCCGCATGCTACTCGGCTGGACAATTCTACTGCCAACATTGTCCAACTGGAAGTAAAGGAAGTAGAGGGCTACAGGAAGGCTTTTCATCTCATGAGAGAGAGAGAGAGGGGGGAGGGGGGAGATCAGAGAGAGAGAGAAAGTTGTGAGTAACTGCACAAAACACTCCCAGAAGCCCTTACCTTTAGGCTCACGGTATGTTGAGGCTTTTATCCAATGACCTCTTTGATGTCTTTCCTTACATACTCATAGTCAGAAGGTTGGACTTGCATCTTGGTGGATTCTAAGTGACAGGCAGAGAGAGAGAGAGAGAGAGAGAGAGAGAGAGAGAGAGAGAGAGAGAGAGAGAGAGAGAGAGAGAGAGAGAGAGAGAGAGAGAGAGAGAGAGAGTTGTGAGTAACTGAGCAGAGTCCGGAGAGACCAGGGAAAGATAAAGAATCACATGACGGTGGCTGTAATTGCATCTGAGAGAACGGTGCACATTAAAATCCCCCCCGTACCCTAACCACCTCCTTCCCTTGGCAGGTTTTATTGCCTCATCCTCATCCCCCCCTTGATGGAATTATTGCCAGATTTGTTCCTAAGGAACAGGATGTTGGCAGAGGCCATTCAGACATCAGCCTCCATCCCAGAGGGAATGGCAGGAAGATTCTCTGTGGTGATAGGGAAGCGTTCTGCTCTGGCACAGTGATAGACACCCTATGTCCACCCCTAGGCAGCACAGAAACCACCCAACGCACGCGCGCACGCAATCGCAACCAGTAAAGGTCATCTTTCTAGGGTTCACTGCAAATACATGAGGCTTAAATAAGTTCAGCCAAAATTAGAAGTTTGTGCAACTGGTCACCATTTTAAATGTCAGTTGGATGAAATGATTAACTCTCTTTTTGGGGTCAGGGGTCAGCAGTCATTTGCACGCTATAAGGTAGAACATTACTTATATATTGTACACTGTATTGTGTGAGCTAAAAATACAACTATATCAGTAGCTGTCTTTGCCAAGATCAACCCCCAGCAGGGCTCATCAACGAGCATGCAGCCTGTCCTGTCCAAAGAGTCCTCGAGCAACACCCCAAAATCCCTCCCTGCTCAAGTTGCTGCTCTGGAACGCCATTCTGACACATCCAGTATAGACAAAGTTGTTAATATGAACATGAACAAAATGTTACAGTCATAATCCTCAATATTGCTTATTACTGGTATCACTCCCTCAGCTCTAGTCCAAAAACGAGTCAGTTGTTCACTTTTGCCCATGAACACAACGATGCACAAACTGAAATAAAATTAATCAATCAATAAGACATTCACGAACATAACATACTTAATATCAACATTGAACAAACACAAGCAACACACAAACAAACCTTGATCTCCCGCATCACGCTGTCAAACTACGGAAGTGTAACCACCTAGGTGTCTACCTGACACCAGACCATAATAAAGTGTTCTGCATGAACCCGCATGAACTGAAACAATTGGCACTTCTGGCACAATTTACACAACCAATAGATGTAAAATGAATAAATCATATTGGCAATAAAGAACTGAATTTAAATATGAAACAAAATAATTATGATAACAATTATGGCAGCTATGGTAGCCACAACTGGACTAATCTGAAAATGTGTTCTCTGTGGCAAATTCATGTTTACATTCACTTCCAATCCAGGATTTAAGAGTGCTGTGGGAGCCATAGAATTGTCTGAGCATGTGTGGCTAAATGAAGAAATAGATTTTGTTAATGGAAAATGCAACAGATGGCGGCTGTTAACCGCCGTCCCTGCAGAGCAGGGCCATTTTCCGCAGAATGAAGGTGAGAGGATTAAGGTCATTTTAACCCACTTTTTCAATTTATTAATTCATGTTCAGGGGGAACCGGAGGAAATACATTTTCTATCCCTTTTTCTCCCCAATTTAGTCGTTATGCCAATTGATTCCTCCCCACACACATTTGTGTGTTGTCACTGCTGTTATATCGTACTGACTCACCTACCAGTGAGGAGCCCCCACCGGGAGGACGTAGAGCCTTCGTCCTACTCCTCCCGCCCAACACTCCCCGCTGACAGGTGCCGCCCCAGCCCATATGAGTATGTGCAATGACCATAATCACCCTCCCCGTCCCCTCCCCCGAACATGAGCCAATTGTGTTCGTATAGACGCCCGACAAAGCCGGATGCACCGCGATGGATTTGAACCCACAACCTCCGTGGTGGGCAGGGACGTGGTGGTGGGCAGGGATTAATTATGTATTAATAAATAATCAAATACATACATACATACTGTACATACTGTACATACATACTGCGCACACACACACACACACACACACACACACACACACACACACACACACACACACACACACACACACACACACACACACACACGTCAGATTAATGGTCAGTGCCTGATGTGACAGGGCCTGACATCCATATACAATTACACTTATAATCGTAACACGCTTTTTTCCCCTCTCCCTGGGAAAGACATACTAACTACTAATGTAAAATCTGGTAATTGGAAATCGATGTGATTTCTTTCTAAATTATATAAGCAACACAATACACAATCAAAGATAAAGCTTATATGTTGGGTGTGGGGGGCGGTAAGGGATTTAGATATTGGATAGGGGGCTCTGGCCCCAAAAAGGTTGAGAAACACTCATTTAAACTAAACATTATTTCTGCTGTGTCCTTGTGGTGCCTGCAGACCGGGGCCAATGCAATTACAATGTGCTGCAATACTGCAATCCCCATAAAGATAATAGACTATAAAATAGATAATAGACAGCATTCCCCCAAGCTAATCAAATAGAAAACAAAGTGTGTGTATGTTCTGTCTCTTTTTCATTCTGGCAATCATGTCTTCTAAAACGGCCTCCTTATGCCATCAAAAGCACAATGAGCCTTTATTTTGTGTTTGCCATATGCTAGACAATCAAACAGCCAGCCCGTCTTGGAATGGACAACATCACATACGTAACAATACATGCGTTAGCATAGACGACAGCACAATAACAATTAACATGTGAAGGAAATGTGGCACAAAATAAAAAAAAAGGAGGAGGCCTTTAAGAGAATGCTGGAGTCACACCCATGTGGCAACTCCCCAGCGAGTGAACGAGACAGCACACGTGGCAGAAGACAGACGTTTTCATAATATATTCATTTATTTTTATTC
>NC_139959.1:24267050-24304550 GCF_963454915.1 Gymnoscopelus microlampas
GCAGAAGACAGAAGTTTTCATAATATATTCATTTATTTTTATTCCCTGGTCCCACAATATTTTCATTGGGGCCCAAATACAAACAGAAAAACAGCATGAGAGCAAGAGAGAGACGGCACCAGTATTTGACCATTTCAGCACCACGGACAGAGACACAGTTGGCTGGGCTAACCACGGACAGTTTGACTTTATGTCCTCTACACGTGTGAAAATATAGGACCATTTAAAAATGACTCTGTAGCCCCTTATATACTACCTGTTCAAGGTGGTAATGTTGCCCCATGAACCTTTTCCTCTTCCTCCTTCCAGTGTGTGCGTGCGTGCGTGAGTGTGTGTGTGCATGTGTGTGCGCGTGTGTGTGTGTGCGTGCGTGCGTGCGTGCGTGCGTGCGTGCGTGCGTGCGTTTCCCTCTGTTTTATTTTGTGAGGAAATGGGCAGCACACATGCTCTTCTTATTTGGAACAAACAGGGAAGCTCTTACGGTTAAAATTGCAGTGATAAATTTGAATTACTGATGATCGGTGGTATGTCTAATGCCAAGAGCCATTTTATTACCAGATACAATCACACAAAGCCAACAGAGTTTCTGAAATGCTTCACCCAGATGATTGCATGTCCGGTCCTGTGACAACATCATTTGATCAATTGCAATTTACACATTTAGCAGATGCTCTTGAGACTTGAGAGTGAGATTGGTGTAAGCAGAGTAAGCATGGACTCTAGCCAACAAACAACAACATAATCAAACAAGAAGAGTGCAGAGAGAAACTAGGATACCAGGTGAACCTGGCGTCTGTCCGAATGGGAGCAAATACTGTAAGTTCCCTCAGCCCTATACCCTCACCCCTATGTTCCCTCAAAACTAACACTAACCCAGAGTCTAATCCTAAACTGAGGAAACATAGGGGTGATGGAACATATAGGCATGATCCCGTCCAAACGACATGCTATCCAAATAACATTCACATTTGTGGTCAAGAGAGGATTATTATTTATTATTCATATTAAATCATTTTTTCAAATGATGGAACCAAACCCGAATGGACCCCGTGAAATTTGTTCCAAGATCCGATTGGATCTGATTTCCTTTTCCCCCTTTTTTTTAAGACAGACCCAGACCCTAATTGGACCTGAATTTGTTCTGAGATCCAATTTGTTCAGAGATTTTACAGAACGATATGCATCTGACAAAGTTAATAAATACAACCACTTTTAAAATGCAGTTGCCAGTTACAGGCTACTCCATAATGGAATCTAGTTGCTACGTAGCAGAATACAATTGGAGACAATGCAATTAAATTGCACGTTTTCACCTTGCTGAAAAAGGAACACATGATTGCGCACGGTGTGTGCACCTGTGATCCCATGGAGATATAGTTTGATGCACTGAAACATCAGCCTGGCAACGCAAGCGCAGCTCAACTTGTTGAGTCCATCCGGACTCAGCCGGAATCATCACGCAGCTCTTAATGCTTTTCTCTCCTGATCAGCACGGTGTTCCATTTGGATATTACACGTAATTATGAACAGACCCGAGGTAATAGAATCTGAACAGACCGGGACCAGATCGTAATAAAACACAGACCCGGACCGTTCTCAGGCATTGTCAGGTATTTTCAATTTGTGTACACCCGTTAATACCTGTAGTGTCTGACTCTCTCGGTCAGTGTGACTCACACACAGTTTCAGCATCCATCAAACACTCCATGAAAACGCCTTCTAAATCCTACCCAAGTTTTCTGAAATAATCGTATGTTGCTACATATCATCTATGTCGGGTGGAAACCTCATATGTCGAAAACTGTTGGACATACAGTTTTATACCTTTCAAGCATTCCCAGCTTGAAAGGTATAACAAGGTATGCTGCACATTCACATAGCATAATGACATACAGTGTATGTCATTATGCTTATGTGAATGTGGTGTTTGCCTTTAAGAGAGAGCTATACGACACTGCCAAAAAGCGGAGCTATGATTGTCATGGTAATGGTGGTTCTTCTTTCCTTCCTCGTGAGACACTCACTATGGGATACAGCGCCCCCTGGCGATGCATCCCATAGTGAGTGTCTCACGAGGAAGGTAAAAGAACCGGGGTTACCTACGTAACCTCTAGTTTTGCGTCAGCCGTATGTTGTAACCTAGCTACCGGCTCACGTTTTATGTTTACATGCCCGACGTCAGCTTTGTCTGGACATTGAAATAATTTACTGTATAAGTGTAATAGGTCTAAATGGGTTACGAATTTGACGGCGCTCGTTATATCGACACTCAAGACCGCCCAATCTTCCAACTACCACGTCTGAGCATTCAGTCATTGTGTGCCAACTCTCTGTAACTGTACACCAGGCCATCATACATCTTCCAGAATATCAGATTATATCAGGAGTCATCACAGCCGCTGTGAGTCAAGGTACATTAATCAAAGGATAGAATAAGAAGAGAAAAAACATTTTGTTAATAATAATAATAATATTAATAACAATAATAATAATAATGGTGATTCTCAGTGGTGGTCTTCTCTATCAGGAAAGCACTTAATGTTGAAAATGAGGCGACCTTGTAGCGATATTTCTGAATTACTGATGATCGGTAGTACGTATAATGCCAAGAGACAACTTCTTGCCAGGTACAATCTCACAAACCCCAAAAGAGATTTCCACTCGCTTCGTACAGATGATTGCATGTCTGGTCCTGTGACAACAGCATTTGATCGAGAGAGAGAGAGAGATATCGAGAGAGAGAGAGAGAGAGAGAGAGAGAGAGAGAGAGAGAGAGAGAGAGAGAGAGAGCATATGAAATATTTACATGTACTGTGGCTAGAGGGTATCCATGAGTAATGTGTGGTGTGATTTGATGTGAGTGGACAAGACTTCATGTGTGCTGTACAGTACATATTCCATCCAATAACCTAGCTTTCTTATGGACATGCTGATGTCTGAGAGAGAGAGAGAGGGGGGGGGGGGGCTTTGAAATTCTGACCAAAAGTAAGGGCTAATTCCGTATTCTATATACATAAACACCATGCACCTGGGGAGAAGCATGCAAAGTACTTCAACGAGAGACTCCACACATTCCATGACGAGACTCTCGACATGCTTCCCGTCTCGTCCAACCATTGGTCCATAACCAGAACACCTGAAGCACGGGGGTGTTTCCTCATGGATAATGAAATAAATAACACGCATCACGCTTCAGAAAAAAAGTCAGACTTGAACAGAAATGGATTCAGTGTGACATAGGAACAGAGTAGCAGAGGGAGTCTGGCTCCAGAAGCACTGTTCTGCAATCAGTCTGTGTGCAATATACAACACTGCACGCATGAAGTGACACCTCTGAAAATGTAGACATACGGAAAAAGCGACAGAGAAAGAGCTTCTTTTTTCTTCTCTGTTTTACTGATAACCCTAGAAATTCACTGGAAATGCACTCTATTATAAAAGTCTCACAAACAGGGCTAGAAGTAGAAGTTGGGCTGAACAGAGTCAAAGTCTGTGACATTCAGGGCCCACTCAACTGCAACCAAAAAGGAAAGAGAGAACAGCATGAAAACCAAAGGCACTTTTTCCCCCCCTTGGGGAGTGAGGGGTGGGCTGCTTCTTCAGCCTAACCTTGGACCATCAGCTGTAATTGCCAAAAGTCGCATTGCCTCTCCTCTCTCTCTCTATCTGTTCACTTTTCATCTGACTGTCTCCCTAGCTTTGTCTCTCACTCATTTGATGTCTCTCTAATCGTCTGTCTCTTGCAGTCTTTGTCTCTTTCTCTCTGTCTCCATCTCTCTGCCTTTCCTCTGTATTTCTGTATCAAAGTGCCTCCTCCCTCCTCTGTTCCCATATTTTTTGTACAATGATCTATTTTGTGCAACTGCAATTCATGGGAGGTTGAATGGAAAATAATGTCAACCACTCTTTTACACCTGTAAACTTCAGGTCATGACCTCACAAAGATGTGGCAACATCGAAACGTCATGCTTGTCGCCTGCACCATGTTATTAATACAAGAAAGGCTTCAATTGTCAGAGTTTTTTCCAATGCCTTCTTTCTACATGCCTTACGAGTCCTGCTCCTGAGATGCACCAGACCAACTTCATCCTGACTTGAGGTGCGGTGGAAACCCCCATTGTTCCTCTAATAGACTATTATACCAGATTATATTACTTCTGGTAAAAACCGGAACAATTTGGCAGTGAATGTTGAAAACTGGGACATCTGGTCACCGTGGGCACAGTTACACACTGCTGGTTGCCAGTGGCCTCAGAGGAGGGAGGCTGCATGTGGGGAGATGACTGGACTCCACCGTCCCTGCATCACACACTCTGCTGGAGGGGGCAGGGAGGCAGGAGACGCCCCGCCGTTCTCTGAAATCGCTAGCACGATGGTAATGAGACATGACCAGAGTCACAAAGACGTTGCAGTAATTACACACACACACACACACACACACACACACACACACACACACACACACACACACACACAAACACACACACACGTGGGAGGAGGTCAGGTGCCCATGGTTGCTGGGTTCATGGGGTCATATGACTGCTTGTGTTCTCCTCTCTGCAGTACAGCACTGTGCCATGTAATTATCTTTTAGCCAGGAAACTCAGTGGTGCTAAAGGGTGATGGATGGCAGGGGACTGTATTGCAATTAGCAGGCAGCTCCCCCGATAAGCTTATCCACGTCAAAGCACTCTCTAAATTCACAAAATATTACATGACTAGCCATATAGGCTTCTCTCCAAGTCATCTCTCTTCTGTCTTCTGCTGAAGATCAGGGGTGAACGATATTTAACTTACCGACGTTTTGTTTCGTTTTTCAAAAACAACATCACAATTTTCAATTTAGGGATTTAGCAGACACTCTTAATCCAGAGCAATTTACAGTAAGCAAGCTAAACACATACATCAAATGCATAGAGAGAGTGTGGTGCCTCAGTAATCTAGGATCATAGGTAAACCAATCATTAGTCTAAACAGTATAATATCAAAGAAATTAATAATCTGTGCATTGAAACTATACAAACTAACTATAGGATGCCAGGTCAACAAATGATCAACATTATTGTCACGCATCTCTGCACCATGAATCTGAAAAGCAGATTTAGGTGGTGAATATGATATACACCACTCCATCATCAATAATTACAGTCATAGTTTATTATTATATGCTTTTACCTTTTGTGTTTACTGAACACTCACTGGGACAAAAAACAATTTGAGACTTGGACTTCAAAACATTAAAATAAATAGGGTTATTCAACACAGAAGAATAATTTAAAATTCATATAGAGAAGAATAACTTAATGTGAAAAGACACAAAAGACAAAAGAATCCATACTATGGGCCATATTTTCGCCGGTGCCCATTAAAACAAAAAAAGTAAAATAGTTAAAATAGCCAAACTACAAGCTCACAACGTGTCGATGGCTTGAACCATTTGAAAATGTTTTTAAAAATAGTAGAAAATGGCAAAGAAGTTTAGGGATAATGTGTAAGGCACCGGCGAAAATATGGCCCTGTAGCTACAATACAATATGCATTAACCACTAGGTACCTGCATGCTTTCAGGAACACGTTACCGTCACAGGCCGTTACGTCATTAACATAAGAAAAAATCACACCCTGTGTGAAGGAAGCGGTGCCTTTGGGGCAGGGCTTAACTCATTTCAGTTCGTCCCTATTGGTGGTCTGAGTCCACTTACCAAATTTTAACTTGGTAGCATGCTGCAAAGTGGAATGATGGCTGTTTAAAGCCCAGCCAATGGGCAGACAGAGGGGGCGGGGCTTAAGTAATTACAGTTCGTCCCCATTGGTGGTTTTAGTCCATGTACAAAATTTGTACTCCCTAGCATGCTGCGAACTTGAGTTATGGCTGTTTAAAGGCCAGCCAATGGGAAGACAGAGGGGGCGGGGCTTCAGCAATTCATGCTCGTCCCTATTGGTGGTCTAAGGCCACATACCAAATTTGGACTTGGTGGCATGCTGCAAACTGGATTTATAGCTGTTTAAAATCCCGTGCTCATCCCGTGCTTAAACGGGCGGACGGACATAACATACGCTGGGGGTCCCTGGACAGAGGGGGCGGGGCTTCAGCAATTCATGCTCGTCCCTATTGGTGGTCTAAGTCCACATACCATATTTGGACTTGGTGGCATGCTGCAAACTGGAGTTATAGCTGTTTAAAATCCCGTGCTCATCCCGTGCTTAAACGGGCGGACGGACATAACATACGCTGGGGGTCCCTGGACAGAGGGGGCGGGGCTTCAGCAATTCATGCTCGTCCCTATTGGTGGTCTAAGTCCACATACTATATTTGGACTTGGTGGCATGCTGCAAACTGGAGTTATAGCTGTTTAAAATCCCGTGCTCATCCCGTGCTTAAACGGGCGGACGGACATAACATACGCTGGGGGTCCCTGGACCCCTCTTTGATAACCAGTGGCACGTGTGGCCAATGAGAGGAGAGATGGCATAGGCAATCTCCAAGTCCGTGTGTGTGTGTGTGTGTGTGTGTGTGTGTGTGTGTGTGTGTGTGTGCGTGTGTTTGTATGTGTTTCTTCTTTGCCGTGCTCATCCCGGGCTCATACGGACGGACGGACATACGGACAAAGTCAAGTGTAGAGCGGTTGGCACCGCTAAAAAAGAGGATCTATGATGCTCCCTTGAGGGACTTGAGGGAAATTCGAGAGAGAGAGAGAGAGAGAGAGAGAGAGAGAGAGAGAGAGAGAGAGAGAGAGAGAGAGAGAGAGAGAGAGAGAGACTATCATTAAAGCCTGCTTTCAGTCCAGCTGATGTTCACCGCCTGCTGAATTACACATTCACCACTAATTTGGGAAAGGTTTAATATTATATCTAGCTTTAAGTCTTATCTGGGAGGGGGGAAAGAAAAAGGGAGGACGGGAACTGTGGTCATTTCACAATCTATTTCTGAGGGCCCCCTAGTTATACCATTAAGCTTTTAAGCCAAGGCAGAGAATCTTTTAAATTACCCTGATTTTGGGGTGTTATGGTGTCCACATGTGTGGGCACAGCTAGAACAGCTTAGCAAAACCGATGTGGAACTTTCTGTCACACCAACCTCTGAGACTACAAGGAAAGATTATAATTTTCACATGCATTATCCTCTATTAGAATCAATAACCCCAGTCAGAACTTGGTGGGCTAACAGAGTGAAATGTGAATGGCTACATCAGATATAAACCACATTGTCCAACTCGTTTTCAAAATGATTGATGCAGGCGTCAGGCGGATCACAGCAAGCTCGTACATATTTAATACATCAAGAGATCTTTTACCTTTGATTTCACCTGGGAGACTACATTATGAATTATTATTGCATGGCTGTATTTTTAGTTTGGTTAAACCTGAGTTTATAACACCAACGTGGACGCGAGGCCTTGTTTGAAGATAACGTTCCACTGATAAAATAACACGGACCATCCATCAGTGACTGCACAGAGCAGAACAGTCCTGTTGCCATGGGGTTACTTGTGATGCCACCTAGCCTTTAACAAAGACCCAATAAAGCAACAGCTCACAACTCGGGGGTCACTACCTCGCCCAGAGGTTGTGAAGTGATATATATATACTGTACTAGATAAAGAAAGCAATGCTGTGCCTCATGTGTTCAATATGAAGATGCCTTGGTTAGCATAAGTATCATCAAGATTCCAGCAAAGTAAGGCGCTTATAAACTATATTATAATCTAAACGTTCATATCTATGTGAAGATAGATTTGTGTAACATTCAGGAAACATTCCATTTTGGTTGGAGTCAAGCAAATGAGGCGGAGAAGGGAAGCTCCACAGTTATTGTCACAGCTCACTAGAAGACACACAGATTTCATCAAGACAAATGTTGGTTTGTCCTCTCTGGCACGGAGGCGTGATAATAAACACTTATACATATATAGAGCCCCTCAGGGCTCTATACTAGTATCCTTTCTGTTTTCTGTTATTGTTGGGAAGGCTTTTGCTGAAAATCTACAAGCTCACAACAAATCGCAGCGGGACGCATTGTGAGCTTGTCGATCTCCTATTTTACAAAAGCTTTCCCCACAATACAGATTCTGGGTTTTAAGTGGTTAAACACTTGTATATTTTCATCCATAAATCCCTTTTTGGACATTCACCCCCCTATGCTGAACTGGACCAACAAACTCGCTCTACTGCCTTATCGTTGCTGTCAGGCAGAAACCATGTATCTCCATTTTTAAACTTTTGACGTTTTTTTTGTATCATTGTTTTGACATTAAACATAGCTCAGAGCCCTGTTAATACGGTTTAGAACAAAAACAACTGCTAGGTCCTTTTGACAAACATAAAACAATAAAATCCAACTGCCTACTGCAGATATTAACTGCATGTAACAAAGTTCCTTAGAGAGGAAAGTACTTCTGAAAGAAGTATTTTGTATCTTTCTGATGTAAATTTACTGTCTCATGGTAACAAGTTGGCTTTCTGAACTATTATGTCTATGGTACAAATGTGGTGCACTGCAGTGGAAGCCACAATGGTTATGAATGCCAGGAATAAATAGAATGAAGAGAAAAACAAAGGGGGAGGCGGGAACATTGTGGTTAAATTGGTCCGTGGGAAAGCCGATCAACATGGTTCTATTCCACACAGCAAACGTGCTTCTCTCTTGTTTTTCTGCTCTCCTCCAGAAGTAATAAAGGAGTGGGCTTTTTGTTTGTTTGTGTGTGCATGTGGAATGGAAGGATGCTGCCATCATCACCATGTACAAGAGGAAAGGTGACAAAGCGGACTGTGGAAACAGCAAAGGAATCTCCCTGCTCTGGGTTGCTGGAAAGTACTTGCCCGGGTCATGCTCTCTCGCTTAGTATCTTTCATCTCTGAGAACATCCTGCCAAAATCACAGTGTGGGTTCAGAAGAGATCGTAGCACTAGCGACATGATCTTTGTAGCCAGCCTATTTAGGAAGCCAAGTCTTCCTAAATAGAAACACGACGGCTTCCACCAAAGCAGCTGTACACAAAAGAAGTTTGTCTGTCCACACTGCTCCATGGCTCAGAAGCCTGGACCCATACCAAAGGCACTTCATAATCCTTGAGAGATTTCACATCCGCTGCCTACAACAGATCCTGGGTCTGACCTGGGAGGACAGGGTGCACACTTGGATGCTGGGTGTTTGGGTCCGGTCATAAATGTCCACATATTATGTGGACATTTATGACCGGACCCAAACACCCAGCATCCAAGTGTTCCTTGTGGATGAATGTAATTATTTGTAACAGGTTCCATTTACAATACCCTATGTTTTTGAGCGGTGCAACCGCTCCTATAAGAGGGTTTAGGACCCATCCGTGGCGAAAGTTTTTCTTTCCGTCGTGAAAATGTGTCTTTTTCTGTGACGCCATGCTGTGGAAAACACGCCCATAGGCTAAGCTTTTGCAGGACGTGCTGTGATTGGCTAGCGAGACACATGATGAAATTAACTTCAAACTTCGCAGACGCGCTGTGATTGGCTAGCGAGACGCATGATGACATTAATAATAATGTAAAAAATGTAAGCACGTCACTTCGCAGGACTTACTGTGATTGGCTAGCGAGATGCATGATGAAATTAATAACTCTGAAATATGAAATAAATATCAACGCTCACTTCACACTGGGTGTGATTTTTTGTATGTTTTAGTTGTCTAGTCTAGCACAGTGGTTCTCAAAGTGGGGTCTGGTGACCCCCGGGGATCCTTGGGGGGTTCCAGGGGGCCCCCAGCAAAATGATTTAGGCCTAATACAGCAACAAAATCAGTTTAACCACTATAACTAAATGATATACTAGCTATTTGAAAATAGCCAATCTACAAGCTCACAACGCGTTGCGACCAAACTTACTACACTCAGCTGGCATGCACGCACGCGTGCATGCCAGCTGAGATCATCACGCAGCACGTAATGCTTTGCTCTCCAGACCCGGGACCCGAGGTAATAAAACACAGACCCGAACCTATAGCGGTCTCGGTTATTCTCGATTATTGTTGGGTATTTTTGGTTCTGGTAGACCTGTGAAGATCTCTAACATGCATCAATGAAGATGCGAACGTGTGCATGCGTAGGTTAATTGCATGTGTAATAGGCTACTAAGATTTATTTAATGAATGCATTGATGGATTCCATACGGCAGAACCTCATTGATGAAATTATTGATGGACACCATACGGCAAAACTCCCAGCAGTACTCTCTCATGTGGCCGCCACCCAGTATGGTGGACGAAGAGTAAGACTTTCATCATCTCAGCTATAATTGACAAGCTTGTTTTAACTGTGTCTGCGTGCAGCCACAGGAATGCTATTTAACATCTGTTGCGGAAACCGACGGTTTTGCAGTCGGCGACTCGCGGCTCCGGCAACAGTGTAAGTTAAATAAAATATCCCACTCCACCCCACCTCCCTCTCTTCCCTCTCTTTCCTCCTCTTCGTCTCAGTCTCCCCATCCCTCTCTCTGCCCTCCCCATAGCACTTTCACTCTTTCTTTCATCCCAGTTCTTTCATCTTCGTTCGCTATCCCTGGTATGCCTTGCCCCTCTCACATTGCTGTCTTTTATTCTCATTCTGGAGAAATCACTGAAACAAGCTATAAATGAAAAAGAAAGAAAGAAAGTGTAACCAGGCAGATTAAACTAAATTAGTAGTAAGGGTAAAGGGAGAAGTAAGGGGAGAAACTGGCAAGATAAGAATCATTTACATTTACACTTACACTGACACACTTATCCAGAACAACTTGAGTGAATAAGAGGTTCAACATCTTGCGCAATGGCACATAGCTGACAATTGACAAAGTGCAACATTGCCACAGCTGTTTTTTCAGCTACTAGACCGGTGTCCATGAATATACCTTTACTCATAGAATAATTATGTTTTGTGAGAACAGATCAAGCTGTATCTTTGAAATAGTTAGGAATTCATTAATTAGCCTCATTGATAATTTCTGTCCATCACCTTGGAGACTAGGGTTTTGGTTTTTTAGTTTCCCATCTTATCAATGATAAGACTTTCTACTGGCATTACAGAACTATGAATCTTGGCTTTTTTAGGACTAGGATTTCATTTAATTTGGACCCTTTCAGCTTCAGGGAAAGGGTAATAATAACTATAATAATTCATGTTACACAATTACAAAATTGTAAACCTTAATGGAACTTGCAAATGGAATCTCTCGTGTTATTTTCACATTATCACTGTGACATATTCGTTGTAGAATTAATCTAACATAATAAATCTCTTATGATGGGGGTCCAAAAATCTTTTAAAAAGTGGGTTCACTGTCAAATATTTATCGATATGGGTGTCCTTGATGTGAAATGAGCTAAACGTACCAACAGAACCGCAAGCATGAACATCTACAGTACAGTAAGTGTGCGTGCGTGCATGCGTGCGTGCGCCTTTTCAGCTCATTCAGAAGTTTATTTAGATAGCCACAGCCATCTTCAGCTTTGAGAAAAAACAACTGTTGAAAGCCTGCAACATGCACCATTTCCCTTAAAGGTGTAGTGAAATGAAAAATATGTTTTTCACACTTTTAGAGCATATCCGTGGTCATCATATGGGCATACCTAACAATAGATGCCAAAAAAAATGAAAAAAAATCATTTTTGTGTATTTTTACATCTAAAGTCCCTAAAACGCCAATCTTAATTACTTCCTGTAAACGAAAACGTGCTGCGTGATGACATAACTCGACCTTCGTGAATATAAATGAATCTTGATTACATGCACCTGTTTGATTCCCATAGCTGCACGTTCTTCAAACACAGCTGATTTTAATTACAGAGATACTCCGTTTTGAATCTCATTGAAGATGAGTGTATTACTCATTTTAAACTTCATCTGCACACTAAAATATGTATCTGAAAACATTATAGGTTAGAAATTAGCCAGGTAGTAGCAAACGCGCTTCACTGGCCGTCTCTCTCTCACTTGTAAACAAACACTAGCCGTGTTGCCCACGGCTGAAGTGATTGAGATCCAACGTCCCATAGCCTGAAGGGATGGGACCTTCTGATTGGTTTAGAGTCGTTGAGCCGACGTTTCAGGCTGAACCTTCAAAATAAAATGCCCGAAAATGTCACTTCAGTGCGTCTTTAAGCATCCTTTTTTCCTTTTTTTCCATTCAAACCACTTTCTCTCTTCGTTTCTAAGCTGTGGCCCAGGATGAGGCCAGAAAATAAATAAATGATTAAAAGCAAGTAAACAGCAGTGCGCTTCGTACTCATCAACACTTGTCTTCCACTTGGGACTGTGCTGGCTTGGTGCCATTATTGTTTGAGTGTGCGTGTGTGTGTCAGAACAACAGTTATATCAAAGTCTCTTTTCTTTGTTCGACCTCCAGAACCCGACAACCAATGACGTGTGTGATGTCGGTCGCCTGCGCGGGCGCCCATTAGCTGGCACTGTTCCCCTCTGACACTGAACTCTAAGATGAGTTCCCACGCACGCACGCACGCACACACACACTACCACCACATTGACATCACCTTACACACACCCACACACACTCCAACAAATAGCAATCTACACACTCTCTCACATAAACAACAATCCCTGAGAGGCATGGCCAAAGTGTGTGTTTATGTTAACAGGTGATGATTGGTTTCATGAGTGCTGGGGATAATTACCACTGGCTTTTCTCTCTATTGAACGCTCATTACGAAAGACAAATAGACTCAACAACTCTCTCTCTCGCTCTCTCTCTCTCCTGCAGCTGCAGCATGCAGTGGGATGGAGTTATTTCACAAGGTCTGCCAAACGTTGGTGTATATTGGTCTTTGCACTGGCCACGCCATAAAGCTGGACTACAACGACAAGCAGACGATTAGAACAAATTATAACTGCACATTCTACATTGGATTTGTCTCCCCTCTTTTTCTCAAACTAATTGCTCACAGTCCAAAATGACAGTAATAAATCAAAGGAAACCTAGGCTGACAGTGTAACCACAGTGTCAGTCAATCCAGTTTGGTGAAAAATGATCTCTTAACCCAACCCTTCAGCTCTGTTCTCCCTCAAAGTCTTCCCCATACTGCGTTAAACAGACAACTCATATCCACAGTAAACCTCCAAGGAACAGGCAGGTGTGTAATTGGCAGGTTTATTATGAAGAAGTGTGAAACTGAAATAACAAACTGGTACAAAATAACAGGTAAGTATTAATGGCAAGTATCACATTGGAAATGTGAATTAACATCCCCTTATGGGGCTTCAGGTAAGTAATGTATTTAAATAGGAACTAGAAAAAGTGCTCCTCGGAGCACAGGTCTCCGCCAGGTCAGGTAGGCTATTGTGGCCTCCTGGTGGCGCTATAATAGGCCAACGTGAAAAGGGTGCCATTTCTTCTTAGGCCTTGCACGACAATCGGACACTGACTGCATTCATGATTTGAGGCATTTTGTTAAAAACATGTGTTTCGCTAAATTAGACCTGTTGGTGGCGCTATAACAGGCCAATGTTAAAAGGGTGGCATTTGTTCCTCAACATAGTGTGAATGTGCGTGCAAAGTTTGAGCGCAATTGGACTTCATGATTTGCAGAATTTTGTTCAAAACAAGCCAATAATGCAAACTTTAGATGTCAATTTTAGCCAATCAATATGGAATATGAAAAATCAAACACATCCGTCGTGATCACATGACTATAGAGATCATGTGTACCGATTTGCGTGAAATTTAGATAAAATTGGAAGGAGTAATATAAAAAAATGTGTTTTACACAAGTCGGCCTCCTGGTGGCGCTATAAAAGGCTGATGTGAAAAATGCAGGGCAAAGGTTTTTCCTTGACCTATAGGGAGTGTGCATACAAAGTTTTACACAGATCGGTGCAATTATAGGTAAAAACACGAATCGGCCTGTTATAGCGCCACCATGAGGCTGATTTGAAAATGTTCAAATGGTAGTCCTTCCTCGGCCTAATGGGAATGTGCGTGCAAAATTTCACGGAAATTGCATGCTGTGTTCATGATTTGAGGCATTTTGTTCAAAACGGTGCACTCCTGCAAACTTTGGAAGACATTTTTAGCCAATCAGGATGAAATATGAGAAATCTGAAAGACCCGTTTTGTTTAATGACTATAGAGATACTGTGTACCGATTTGTGGGATTTTTGGACAAAATCTGTAGGAGTACTGTCAAAAAATGTGTTTTGCACAAATCGGCCTCCTGGTGGCGCTATAACAGGCCCCTGTGAAAAATTTGGGGCAGAGGTTCTGCTCTGGTATCCAGGGACTGTGTGTGCACAGTTTGGCTGCGAGCAAGCCAACGGTGCCGGAGATTAGCTGTACACAGACAGATCGAATGACGGACGGACGGACACACGGACACACGGACACACGGACGGACGGACAGGGGGTAAAACATACTCTCTCGCGGAGACAATTAGAGGCATCACTACAAATGCAAATATTATGCCCAATTACTGTAAACAGCTAACAGGTTCTCACCACAATTCACAGCCCTTGAAGTATTGCAATGCTCTAGTACATTGGTTCTCAAAGTGGGGTACGGGGACCCCCAGGGGCACTTGAGGGGGTTCCAGGGGGTCACCAGCTAAATGATGGATAGGAACCAAATGGACCCTTATGGTTCTGTAACTCTCAGTTAAATTAACATTGATTTTATAATATAAATTCGGGTCCCAGAGGTATAAATGCCATTAAATGGGGGTCCATAGCCTAATACATGTCAAACTGGGGGTCCTTGACATTAAAATGGTTGAGAATCACTGCTAGAAAGCCGTATAAACCTTCTCTTATTGGGGTCCCTGGCTTATCTTTTCAAATGGGGGTCCACGGGCTAATAAGGGTCAATTTGCTGGGGGTCCTTGACATGAAAAAGTTTGAGAACCACTGCTCTAGTATCCTAACAATATAGCATCCAGCAATAACATGTCTAAATGTATCCAATTTATATCTAACAGAAGTTACAAACATACGGTACAGGTAAAGGTTTTGGTAATTCTAACACTATGTACTTACAGATGGTTCCATAAAATGGGAAATAAACAAAGGAATTGCATTGGAATGCTGCAGCATAGCCTCTCTTTGCCACCTTGCTGCTCTGTTTTAGTGCACATAGCTACTTCCTGATATTCTTCTTCTACTACTCAACTCAAAAGGAAGTTAACCCAAAAGACAGGAAATACCACATTAAAAGTCAGTACTGCAGTAGTCCTACTCAAAACTGCCACCTGGTGGAGAACTCGTAAAGAGTTCCAACACACCTTCGCAATCACACACGCATACATGCACGTACGTGCATACACACATTCTGTATTTATTTATCAAAGTGCCTCCTCCATCCTCTGTTCCCATATTTGGGTACAATGATCTATGTTGTAACTGCACTTCATGGGAGGTTGAATGGAAAATAATGTCACCCACTCGTTTACACCTGTAAACTTCAGGTCATGACCTCACAAAGATGTGGCACCATCGAAACGTTACGCTTGTCGCCTGCACCATATGTTAATAATAAGAAAGGCTGTGTTTGTTCCAATGCCTTCTTTCTACATGCCTTACGAGTCCTGCTCCTGAGATGCACCAGACCAACTTCATCCTGACTTGAGGTGCGGTGGAAACCCCCATTGTTCCTCTAATAGACTATTATACCAGATTATATTACTTATGGTAAAAACCGGGACAATTTGCTAGTGAATGTTGAAAACTGGGACATCTGGTCACCGTAGGCACAGTTACACACTGCTGGTTGCCAGTGTCCTCAGAGGAGGGAGGCTGCATGTGGGGAGATGACTGGACTCCACTGTCCCCGCATCACACACTCTGCTGGAGGCGGCAGGGAGGCAGGAGACGCCCTGCCGAAATCGCCACCACGATGGTAATGAGACTTGACCAGAGTCACAAAGACGTTGCAGTAATTACACGCACACACACACACACACGCACACGCACACACACAAACACACACACACACACACACACACACACACACACACATACACACACAGCCCCGCAGGTTAGTAAGATAACAACCTTTGACAGCCTGGCCCATTATGCCGGCATGGTCAGATACATATTATGGATGTAGGTTTTCAGTGCCATACACATGCTTGGAGACAGACAGCCAAGCATCATCACATGACGATCGACTCTTGCCCATGTCCAGACTGAAGGTCACACAGGCTAGATAGGGGCATTGAATTGAAAATACCACCACACTCATATATTAAGTCCACCCTTTGGAAATGTCATTAGTCATGCAACAAATGGCTGCATAAGTACAGTAAGGACACTTTCTCCTCACATACATTTTGTAGTCGGCACACGAATGGATGGTCATTAGCGGTCTTCCGAGAAATTGAAGGTGGCATTTATGAAAATGGCCACCTGACATTCTGACTAGTGCTTGTGTGGTTGGGCGGGGAGGGGGGGGTGGCTGTCAGTGAGGTGTGAGGCTAGTTACCCTCAGTCTTTCATCATTCATATTCTGTCAGTGGGAGGTTATACACGTGTGAATGTTCGTCTATGATGCTTATTATTACTGAGCAGTCGAGCAGTGCCAGTCACCACGTGGGGTGCATTTAAGGGCAATGCTCACCCAGTTTGGATATAGTGCCCTCCATCTAGATTGGACAGATTGTTGTTCCGAGAGCCAGAGGGGAAGTATAGCTAGATGGACTGACAAAAACATAAATGCAGTTGAGCTTTCCAGATGACCATTTGCAATTGTGCGTGGGATTATGCACGCAATACATAATGTGTGTTATGCATAATTTGACTTATCGTTTTTGCTACAATATACCCCACCCCCATGGCCCCCGTTAACATTGACGGGAGGCATGACCCCTCAGATACCTGCAAATTAACATGTCTCAGAAGTGAAATATTGGTATTTATTTTATTCCCTGTCATGTGTATTATTTGGTTAACATTATTCTAATTGTATTATAAATTATCTCAATTATAGCTGCTTCCACTAATAATATGGCTGCATGAGAGGACAAATCCCATTGTTTAACAATCACTGAGTCAGAACAAGTAACACAGAACAGCATTCAGCCCAGCAAGGCCAAAAGCTAGCAGGCTCGGTACTCACCAGCTGCCACTGTGGTTGTCCCGCATAGCCCTCCTAGTAGTGTCAGTGACTATAGCCAATTGGATTGTAGCCCAGGCTTGAATTTTAGCGAGGAACACTTGTTTCTAGCAGTAGTTTTCTGAATACTGTAGATCTATATGTAAGTAGTTATTCTCCCTAATGATCCAGCATGGATCAGGCAGAGAATAAGGGTCCAGGGGATCAGGAAAGGAAGGTTCAGGAATCCGGTAGTAAATACTGGAAGGCTAGAAGCTATGTGGCGAGAAATTTGTGGAAATGGACAGGTATATATCCTATACTGAGGGACGAGGAAATGAGCTGCAGGTGGGGAGTATTCTCATTCCCAGCCTTTACTGATCTGCGAAGAGAAAAGCCTGATCACGACTAGTCTCATGTGGCCAGACTGTTGCCTCCCACAATTTTCAAATGTTTCCGGTCATACAGTCTGGAACACGGAAGCTCTGATCATGATTAAAATATAAAGCGGATGTGAAGCCTCCTCCCCACTTCCGTTTAGTCTTTACAGTCGCGCAAATTGATCCTAATATAAATAAAAAATATAGCTGCAAGCAGCGATAATACGGGGCCAGTGAGAGAGAGACAGACAGACAGACATGGAAACTGGAGAGAGAGAGAGAGAGTAATGGAAACTGGGAGAGAGAGAGAGAGAGAGAGAGAGAGAGAGAGAGAGAGAGAGAGAGAGAGATGGAAACTGGAGAGAGAGGGAGGGAAATAGACAGAGAGAGAGAGAGAGAGAGAGAGAGAGAGAGAGAGAGAGATGGAAACTGGAGAGAGAGGGAGGGAAAGAGACAGAGAGAGAGAGACAGAGAGAGAGAGAGAGAGAGAGAGAGAGAGAGAGAGAGAGAGAGAGAGAGAGAGATGGAAACTGGAGAGAGAGAGAGAGACATGGAAACTGGAGAGAGAGGGAGAGAGAGAGAGAGAGAGAGAGAGAGAGAGAGAGAGAGAGAGAGAGAGAGAGAGAGAGAGAGAGAGAGAGATGGAAACTGGAGAGAGAGAGAGAGAGAGAGAGAGAGAGAGAGAGAGAGAGAGAGAGAGAGAGAGAGAGAGAGAGAGAGAGAGAGACATGGAAACGGAATAGATTGAAAAGAGACATCGAAACGGAATAGATTGATGAGAGAGAGAGAGATGGAAACAGAATGGATTGATTGGACATCTCAAGCTATTGCCATTGACAGGAATCGAATTCTCAACCTTCGGACTAATAGGCTTCAACATTACCTATAGTGCTATAGCTTTGTCCAGGCTGATGTTGTCTGTTGAAGATCATAAACTCTTGCCTTCTGTCATGAACCAAGCCAACACTAAGATCACTCGTTCACAAACCATTTACCAATAGAGAAATTGTATGTCTCCTCGCAACCGAAAACAGTGAAAGCAGCTGATCTACAAGCTCAGAAACACGTTGCTATCTGAAAAGTTTTGAGATTGTAGATCGGCTATTTTCAGAATGAAGTATGTCATACATTGAAAAAGCGTACTCTCAAATAAGCATTTCAGGTTATCTTTACCATTTGCACATGTATTCATTGATACAGTCATGTTGTTTGCAATTCAACTTAAATGAAGTCTGCATCAAGTGAGGCTTGAACTGGCGACCCTGAAATTGTGAGGCACTCATTTAAGGGAGACGCCATTGGACCAACAGACAAGGAACTGTGAAAAAGGAGAGCAAACAGATGATACAGTTTCACGCAAATAGCTGAAAAATCCTGGGTTTAAGTGTTTTTCAAACTGCTCAAAATTGCGGACAATCTAAGGGCGGAGCTTACTTAGATTATTTTGTCCATCTTGTTTGACTGAGTTCCCATTCAGATTCTGCTTTAACACTACCACACAGTAACTTTCCTCTTTACTGAATCATTACTGAAAGCACAGGGGAAGAGAGAGAGAGAGAGAGAGAGAGAGAGAGAGAGAGAGAGAGAGAGAGAGAGAGAGAGAGAGAGAGAGAGAGAGCGCAGAAGAAGTTCCCGGGTCAATTCTATCCACCTTAGAAAAACTGCACCGTCCTTTCCTCCCCACCATCACCTATGGAGTTTCTCCCATGGTTCAGCAAAAGGGAAAGCTGATAATTGGTTGGAACTACTGCACAGTCAGAGCAATGTTGTCTTTTTATTAATTTCTTGGTTCTTGTCTCATTAGAGACAAGACGTAAAGGCCCATGTTAAAATTTCAATACGCTTTTCGATTCAAGCAACCTTGACATTTGCAGAAAATCTATTGACTGAGTGCGTCCTATTTTATATGCTGGACCTCTATGTTCCTTTTTGCTTGCATGGTAATGCACAGAGCCGTTTGTCTGAAAGGTAAAGCATCTGCTTTGTATAGAGAACATGCAGTATGTGGCCTCCTCTGTACTGCACACGCCTTTATAAAATCTGCTACAGTATGCTGTGTTTGATCCCTTAATGTCATGTGTGGTGCAGACATTCTGTACAACAGCATGTCTTTCTGAGCTGAGACTTTGAAGAACTGCATTTTGCACCCTAGTGCTTTCATCAACCCACGTTGGTTTGTGCTACTCGCTGGGATCACGATCAACTGGCATCATAGTGTTTTTCATGACCCTCAGCATATTAGAGTTGGGTGTACAAATATGAATATGGGATGCCCCAATCATCAACCTCCACATGAATATGAAAATACATTAACTAATTGAGGGCATGAAACACAAGCCCTGGCAATAACAGCTATTAATTCATTTCCTGGTTCAAAATCAAAATGAAATGTATTTATTTACTTATATAGTTAAAGTGATGTTAGGCCTTTAGCTGGCGCTTATCCATAGCTGCCTGCCAAATCCTTTTGGTGGCCTTTTGGTTACAGCACCTTTTCTCTTAGCTCAACACACCGGCTGTCGTTGTCCTCCCACACACACACACACACACAGACACACACACACACACACACACACACACACACACACACACACACACACACACACACACACACAAACATGTGCGCACGCACATACAGTACACACGCACGCACACACACACACTCATGGACTGAATATAACCTCTCTCTCTCTCTCTCTCTCTCTCTCTCTCTCTCTCTCTCTCTCTCTCTCTCTCTCTCTCTCTCTCTCTGTCTCTGCCCGTGACTTAGAATCCACCAACATGCAAGTACAACATTCTGCTTATGATTATGTGAGGAAAGACATCAATGAGGTCATTGGATAAACGTCAGCCTCATCATACTGTGAACCTAGGGAAGGGCTTCCGGCAATTATATCATCCATGTCCAATAGTCATACATAAAAATTGCTGTGGCCAGGGGTGCCAATTTATGATTTTGCCGGTGTCGTTCGATTGTGCATGCGCCCGTTTCAGGAACCAGTCGTAGCACAATTAATAGAGCTACATGCAACGATGTACCCTCAATAACATTGGTACAAAGATGTTCACATCAGCCTATCTGTGCACCCAGCACCACAAACAGCTGTACGAGGCACGCATCAATGTTTTTTAACTGTGAGACCCTCTGGCATCTCACATTTTGTTTTATAATGCAATTTGAATGGGTCCATGGGTGTCCTGGCCAACTTTAGAGGTTTAATGAAGAGGCTAGAGGGTTTACTGTGAGCACATTCCCAGTGGGTGCTCACTGTCTCCCATGGGTGCTCACGCTCCCGAGCACCCACAGGATTGGCGCCTATGGCTGCAAATCCCTGCCTTCTCTGCATTAGATAATATGTGGACTGGATGGAACCCATAGGTTTGTTCTGTTTGCCCTGCCATTTACAAGGTCTTGACATGACTAATGGAGTGTTGCGCTTAAAGGATTATGGTGTCTGGTATGGAGTGTTCCCTGGGTCATGGTGAAGTTAATTACCTGAGATTGAGCAGTTACTTTGTCCCTCTCCAGGGAGATACTCAGTAGACAGCAAGACAGAGGCAATGTATCTTGAACCGGCTGCATATCCAGGTCACTGTTGATAGAAAACGCACACATGTTCACATATTTTCTTTTTCACTTTGACCTTCCAAAAGTGTGCAATCTCTTATATGGCATAATTTCACCATAGCCACAGGGCACTAGCATGCATGTTGGTTTAATTGAGTTAATGGGACAGCAGCCAATGGTAGGGAGAACCTTATTAAACTTTGGTGTATATCCACAACAGTTGGCAAGTGTGCAACAAAGCCTGCCACAGTGTCAGGACACTCTGTGGCTTTCATTTTATTCATTCCTTTCTATTTATCTATTTGAGCTTTGTCCCCCTTTTTCTCTCCAATATACTGTAGTCATTTTTGCCAATTGATTACTCCCCACATACATTTGTGTGTTGTCACTGCTGTTGTATAGAACTAAACATTTGTTCAAAGATTGTTGGACAACCATCAGACGACATTGAGGCTTAATTAGGAGTTTTAGGCCAGGGGTAGGCTGAGTGGTGGACATTGCTCATGTCTTTACTTGTCTTTATGTATGTATTTTTGTTTTTGTTTTTGTTTTTTAGTGTCATGTCAAATTTGTGTACTGTTTATGTGTTGCATACATGGCTGCTGGGTCGCAAGACAAATTTCAGTGTGAACTGAAAATAAAGTATTATCGTATCGTATCGTATGTATCCTACTGACTCACCTGCCAGTGAGGAGCCTCCACCGGGAGGACGTAGAGCCTTCGTCCTACTCCTTCCGCCCAACACTCCCTGCTGATAGGTGCAGCCCCAGCCCGCAGGATTACATGCAGTGATATCACCCTCCCCGCCCGGCTTACCTCCCCCAAACACGGGCCAATTGTGTTTGTATAGACGCTGGACAAAGCCAGATGCACCACGTTGGATTCGAACCCAGGCACTTTACCACTGCGCCACCCGAGCCGCTCTGTGGCTTTGTCACTCACTAATCCTCCCACCGAAGTGTAATGCTGCTGGATCAAACAGCCACAAACCCAGATGTATTAATTATCATCATGGGGGGAAAAAAGGAAAACAAAAACTTGACTGATGCCACTAATCGGAACCACATTTTGCAGTGTGGAAGGTAGCCATTTCTCTGATCCTCCCTCTCTGCCATATCAGCCCCCCCCCGTATCTCTCTCTCTCTCCGTCTCTCTATTTCTCTCTCTCATTCTCCCTTTCAATTCATATAGCTTTCTTCCTCTCTCCCTCTTTCTGTCTCTCCGTGACTTTTATATTTGCCAGATTAGCATTGAGAGAGAGAGAGAGAGAGAGATAGAGACACACACACACACACACACACACGCACGCACGCACGCACGCACACACACACACACACACACACATGCACATTTACAGCTGAATACAACATCATAGGCAGGATTTTGGTAATAGGGGGCAGTCTCAGTCCATCTGCAGTGGTGCACTGGCTTAATCCTTTCCTTTCTGCACTGAATGACTCCCAGTGACACACTATAGAAATTTGACAGCTGCCTGAGCGCTGCATGGAATGGGATGGTGTTAGGAGAGAGAGAATGGGGGCGTTCACAATTTGTGGTCTCAAAAGGCAATTAAGCAGAGCACACATCCAGACTGACTGTTCTGGGCAGTGATGATGTCTCAGATCTCTTCTCTTCAAGTTAAAGTTGCTCTGTCCGGACAGAGCAACTTTAACACCATCCCATTCCATGCAGCTCTGAAGCAGCTGTCAAATGTCTATAGTGTGTCACTGGGAGTCATTCAGTTCCATGTGTTCCATGTGTCCAAATTAAAAAACTAAACTGTTAGACCTGTAGGTTAGCTCTGAAATGGTCCGCAGCAATATTTAAAATATAGGCAGTCAAAAGTACAGCCGACCTCCAGAACCAACAGTTCTATAAGATTTTCGGTAGCACTTCATAATAATGACCCGTTATGAAACATTTATGAGCATTTATAAGCAGTTTTTAGACATGAACTAATCACAAACAAACAGTTTATTTGACAACAACAGCAGCAGGGGGAGTTAGCTGTGTTAGAGAACAGACAAAGACAAAGCATGCTCCGCTTTGGCACTTTACAGAGAAATGCTTATAAAACCTATCATATCATATCAGATGCTTATGAAGCCTTTCATATCATATCAGATGTACTATTCTATCATGCCTACCGTAAAGCCCCCTAAATGGATGGCACCATTTAAGATGCAAGACATAGTTTCAACGATCTGATTAGAACAATGTTTTTTACAATGACGAGCATAACTGTCAGGAAGCCAGATGGAAAGATATAGCTTAGTTTGTAGAACCAGCAATCTTGCATTTTATAGTGCAGATGGCAATGCTCTCAACTCTTTTAAACACTGCGTGGGAGACAGAGTGATCTGCTGCAGCAGGCGAGCTGCTCTTGTAGTTTCAACTTGTTCCACTGATGTTGTTGCCTCTGTTGTTGTAGCCTCGGAAACCCATGCCTTTTTTTTTGTTTCAAAAGAAAAAAAGCCTGGGAGAACCTTGCAGGAACGCTGGTCTTAGGACCTTGTTATCTCCTAACCAATCAGAGTGCTCCAAACCCAGGCGCTGGAATCCAGCGCCTGGGTTTGGCTCCGCCCTTCAAGACCATCGATTGGGCTCGTTCTTTCAGTCTACTGTTGTTGTGACCTTGGGCATTTGTTAGTGGAAGTTGGTGCTCTGTTCCTCCAACATTATAAGTTACTCTCACAGAGATACTTGGGTCAGCTATAACATCCACTGCCTCAGAAACAGTCCCTATACCCACTCAAGGCTAACTTTTGCCCCACATACTGTAGGTCGTTCAGGTCGGGTCATGCAGTGACCAGTCTGACACAAAACAGGGGAGTGACTGCACTCGTGCACGCATGCGCGTGCACACACACACACACACACACACACACACACACACACACACACACACACACACACACACACACACACACACACACACACACAGCTACATAATTATCTTTGGTGTCCAACCTGCCCTCCAAGCACAAATGGGCTGCCTGTCACAAGGCCACTGTGATTTATGATGCCGTCAAAACGGCATCATAAATCACAGCATTTTCCTTTCCTCGTCGTTGCTTCACCAGGGGTTAACATGTTGTCTTTGTTATGTCATGTTGTCTATCTATCTTTGGGATCTTAAAAAAAAAAAAGGTTTAATCAATGTTCAACATCCATTGGCATGCGGGTCAAGTATGATGTTAAATTGTTAATGCTGCATTTTCAATGTATTTTTCCCCACTAGGCCCGAGCGTGTTGGAAATACCACGTGCTCTTCAGATGTTTCATTACCAAAGAAACCTGCTGAGCAGCGCACATCTCCATCTGCAGAGGGACATTTTGAACATCACCTTAAACTGGAGCGCTGCAGAATTTCAATGCAGCTACATAATATGTATGAATCTGTACCGCTCTTCGCTTGACGCTTCTTCAGAGATGGTACAGGGAGAAGAGGAATAGAAACATACCACACAGACACACCTTGGAAACAACGAAAGAACCACAGGAAGGGTTGCAATGTGAGGGTGCGTACTAGGCTATCACCCTCCCCTGAGGGAGGATTAACATTACTTAAACGCACGTTTTCCTTTTAAGGGAGTAGTTCACCCAAAACATGACTTATTTTCTAGCAATTACACACCCCATGAAGCCTTGAATTCATGGAGATCTTTTTGTTTTTGTAAAATTCCTATTGCAGAGTCTCCTACAAATTATTGGCTGAATGCGACAAAAACATGAATTCAAGGCTTCATGGGGTGTGTAATTGATAGAAAATAAGTAATTTTTGAGTGAAATACTCCATTAAGCTATACTCAACTTTAATGTCAAGTTTAACGTCACATCACAAGTTTGCAGAAACATTTGCAGCTGATATAAATAGCAGCAAATGTCAGTGAGTAAACTGTTTAGAGGTGTGTCAAATCAATTTAACCCACCCCACCATCACATACATACACAGGTGCATACACAACCTCATCCTTAACCCCCATCCTGGCGGAGTCACAGGCCACTGCCAGTCATCATCTGCGGTGGCTCTCTCTCCCATGAGGAAGCAGAGGCTTTCTGTCCATCAATAGAAGATGGCGTGGCTTCACTGATTAGCTACGCTCACTGAGCAAATGCCTGGGGCTTCTGGCCCCGCAACTTAAAAAAGCTGGAGAGAGTAGTGGAATGGAAACGATATGAGCGTTGTGCAGAGACGGTGCTGGTGATGGAGAATGAGGTGTTCGTTTTGGAGACAGGCAAGGGTTTTTAAAGTGTGAGCACCAGCAAATTGACCTTGAAAAAGTGATGACACATACAGTATCGCCCAAATCAAATACACCCAGTGGTGGCTTATCCAACGGGCTTGAGGTTCTGAGGCACAGGGCACCAACCTTGGGGGGGGGCACCAAACGGTGTGAAAAAAAAAACTGCGAAAAACGCCGAAATTTAGAAGCAGTGCTCCGCTCATCCCCACCCCCGTTGACAAAACGCTCCCGGGGGGCACCACGAAGGGTTAATCCGCCCCTGAATACACCCTTAATAAACTGCTCAAAAAAAGTTCGGAAACTTAACTTCGGTCAATTATATCTCCCCTTTAATAATACCAATTGGTATTGTGTTTTATATCATTTTTATCGTTGATTAGTCACCTTTACAACGAGGTACAGCTTGTAAGGATCGTGCATTTGTGGAATGAGCAACAGAGCTAAACGTGTGGGTAGCGCCTCCAAAAAATGTGCCAAAATCACCCAATATGCTTCTGTTGGTAATCGCTCTTTTTTTTGAGCAACCTGTCAGCACACACCTGCTGAGAGGTGTGTGCCAGTAGTCACAGGTGTGTGACTGCCTCACAGGTGAGTGACTGGCACCTGAACATGGGTTCTGCAACTTTGTTGAATTTGTACGCCAAGCAGCAACACTGCCCCCATGGAAAGATGCCACGTTTGTCCCTTCAGGATAAGGCCCGTGCAATAGGGCAAGTGAAGCTGGTGTTCCGTTATGCAGAGTGACAGCATTATTTGGTGTTAGCCCTGGTACCATTTCCAAACTTAGGACCAAGTTCTGTGAGACAGGTGAAGTCAACAAGGAAGACAACATCCCAAGACCCCTTGCTTCACTGAGGAACCATAGATTTACAGGCAAGATTTGCACAACGGTACCAAAGACAGATGTCAAAGTTGTAGGGTCCATGCTCAGGTGCCAGTCACACACCTGTGTCTGGCACACACCTGCCTGCAAATGGTACCAGGGCTGACAACAGAGCTGACATCAAAGAATGCGTAATCTGCGTAACGGAACACCAGCTTCACTTGCCCTATTGCACGGGCCTTATCCTGAAGGGACAAACGTGGCAGTCCATGGGGGCAGTGTTGCTGCTTGGAGCATACATAAACTCAACAAAGTTGCAGAACCCATGTTCAGGTGCCAGTCACTCACCTGTGAGGCAGTCACACACCTGTGACTACTGGCACACACCTCTCAGCAGGTGTGTGCTGACAGGTTGCTCAAAACAAGAGCGATTACCAACAGAAGCATATTGGGTGATTTTGGCACATTTTTTGGAGGCGCTACCCACACGTTTAGCTGTGTTGCTCATTCCAATAATGCACGATCCTTACAAGCTGTACCTCGTTGTAAAGGTGACTAATCAACGATAAAAATTATATAAAACACAATACCAATTGGTATTATTAAAGGGGAGATATAATTGACCGAAGTTAAGTTTCCGAACTTTTTTTGAGCAGTTTATTTGAAAAGACATGAGACATTTAAGTTTATAATCAGAAATCACCCAGATAGCCATCTTCAGAAATGAATGCCAGCTCTGCTGCTAACTAGTTAGCATAGACAGAGACAATTAGGCCCTATCTAGAGCAGGGATTCCCAAACTGTGGTGCGTGCACCCCCTGGGGTGCACAAGCCTCTTGGGGGTGTGTGACATTAATAGTGCTGGTGGTGCTGGTGTTATAATTAAACATATTGTCAACCCATACGGTACATTTCTCTGAACTTTGACCTTTCACCAAACAAATACCTCAGTAGGTCATCAGTTAACTTTTTCTTTTCAAACCATTTGAGAAGATCATCTTCTATGACTGGAACACATGGTAACATTTTAATGCACCAAATTGGAGAAGTCTCACTTCACAACCACTGTCCTAGAGCATTCCCCATAGTGAGACACTTCATTCATAATTATTATCAGAGAACTGAGGCTACACAAGTTGTGGCGCAGCTGGGGTAAAGTACTGTGGTGCATCTGGCATCTTGCTGAGCGACTAGACAAACAAAATTGTCCGTGTTCAGGGGAGGGAAGCCGGGCGGCGACCACAATCTTTGTCACTGCAAAGATGTATCGGGAAATCTGTCCTCTGCATTTGATCAGTGTAGTGGCTTGAGCAGTGAGCAGCCACTGTGCAGCGCTCAGGGACCAGCTCCAGTTGAATTGCCAGTACCTTGGTCAATGGCACTGGCAGGAGTACGTCCTAGCATGCATGTGTTTTGATGTGGGAGGACACCCAACCCAACATGCAAACTCCTCACAGAAAGGCCATTATAAGAGTGTAAATATTGTAATTTCCATGGTCTTAATGCACTTCAGTACAGTGATTTTTCTGAGCAAAAGGAGCTATAAGGATAATTCCTTTTAACAGGTCTTTCATGAAAGTCCTTGCGATCTTGTTTCCAATGAGAACCTGTGAGCAATTAGGGGTTAAGAGTCTTGCTCAGGGACAAATGTCATTTCATCGACACATACTGTATGCTGGCCTGGTCTGGAATCGAACCTAGGGCAACCAGGGCCTCTGGCTCCCTAGGCGGGCTCACTAACCACTCAGCTATGGCCGCCGCAAACGCAGTAGCTACTATGCTATTCTGTTTTATCTGACCACGTTAGCAACATTAATGTTTGCCGATAGCTAACCCATGATCTGGGAAAGATTAGCCTATTATTGAGAATATTGAGAACAAATTATGTTAATCCGCTGATCAACAGAAGGGGTGTGGCTGACATTTTTGTCAGCAGAGAGTTATGTTGAATCATCCCTTTATTGTAGTGCTTCGGTGTTCTCTCACTACGATTTGGTGCACTCTTATGGCATGTGATAAATGCTTATGAGTTATAATCCATCCTGTATGTTTCCTTACAGTAGGCCCTATGTATGAGAGTACTAACAGTACCAGTACGTAACAATTCCTAGAAAAAGACCACAAAGGTGTTCTCGAAAATGAGGGGAAAGGCCATCTTAATAAAGGCAAATTACCATTATAGTCATATCCTCATGTTCAGTATGTATACAGAGGAATACTACACAAGTGCAAAGACCTTATCAGTTTGTCAAATTAGCCGCCCACAGTCTGCAAAGAAGGAACGGCATGGAAATTGTCTCATTGCTACCATGCAGATCCACAGCCTAATTGACCCATGGAGTAAATTGAGGCACCTTTGGCATAAACACACCCTATTAAAACCTGCTCAGCAATTTTAATGTGTATGCAGCGTAATCACATTGCTAGATAAAGACACACTAACTCTTCCTTTGACACTAAAGAGGAGCTTTGGAAGATTCTGAAAAGAACATCATAAATTAAAGCCTGTCCACGAGGAGCTGTAAGAATAATTCAGAATGAATTAGGAGTCCCATTATTCTGTATATTTTAATGAAATATGAAAACATTCCTAAGCATTTAAAGGACTAAAGTCAAAAAATAAGGGGGGGGGGCACAGGGAGACATGTAGACATTGGTAGAAGAGAAAGGCTCTGGTGGGAATTGAACTCAGGCCAGCAGGGACACTGGAAACAATCTCTGGAGACTGTTGACACAACCACCTCACCTTCCCTAGGAACATTCTGCAACAACAACAGCTCCCATTACCCTTTATAACAGTATTTAATGACATCGTTCACATGAGTAAACACCTGAATATAATCTGTAAATAAGTCACAACTGTGTGGGATATGAGTTGGAATTACAATTATTTGGCTATCTATACTGCCAACTTGTAATAGGTGCAATGATTTGAAAAGAGTTATGGTGCCGTGCATGAAAATAAACATCATCATGTATAATTTGAAGGTATTACACATAGTGTATGGTGCTGGATTTCTCGCAGTGAAACTTGTTATATCGTCATATGAATGCAGAAAAGCATGCCCAGCACCAACTCATCAAAAGTTTGTCTGTCTCTTTAATGGTAGGAAACAACTTTGAACAGCAAAAGCAAATGTAGACTGTGTTGCAAATACACTTGCCTGCATACATACCGTACGTGTCATGTTGCTTGCCAAAGTTACGAAATTAAGAGGCTAATCTAAAGGAACAGTAGTAGCCACTAACCTCCAACTGTACTTCCTTCAATAACACACCACTCCATTACACTATGACAGCTACTATATCTGTCTGGGCTGGAATGTTTTGTCAACGTTACCGTCTGTACAGTGTGATGACTGATCTTGTGTACAGCAGGCCATGCTCACTGCCCCTGGGTCTTAGACCCCTAGCAGAGAGACAGTACTTTGGTCTGTCCTCTCCCAGTTCAGCTGCTCAGCAGATGCATATTTTAAGCTTATTTTAAGAAGGCATCAAAGTTCATTTTCTCACTGCAAAGAGTTAATGACAAGGCAGCGTCACAGAAATTTCCTGTACATTTAATAGGCTGATGTGACATGTTCAGTGGTAAGTATAGCATGGAGACAACATCCCTTAGAGACGATCAAACTGACATTCAGCTCTGGTCCCGAGTTCTGCTCGGTGCTGATTGGCACAGCTGGGAGCGGTTTCTTCAGACATACTGTACTTTTACCCATGGTATTGAATTATGAATTATGGATTAAACAAGACCCTGAGTTATGAGTCCGGATGAAGCCAGATTTGCACACATGCACATAGATGTACAGTAGCCTATTTGAGCTTTTTCTTTCCTCATTTTTCTAATCAACATACAGTATGTTGATTAAAAGAAAGCATTGTAACTACTCACTTCCATCAGTGTCTGTGATAGGTTTTACCCCGACTCAGGGGGACTTCAGAGGACAACATGGTTTTGGGTCAGTCTCAGAAAAGCCGCTTGGGCAGAAGTGAAATTAAATGTCCATCATTATGGCTGTGTAAAACCCATATTAAGGTCACAGTCCAATAGTGAGTGGGAAAACAAATCAGCGGTTCAAATTACTTTTGACATGACTAAATAAACACAAGCGAAACACAGAGCGACAATGTTTTAGAAGATCCACTTACAGTTTAATTTGCTTCACTCCAGGTTTCATCTTGGGACCCAATTAAAGTGAAAAGTGCTCCTCGGCGCACAGGTCTACGCCAGGTCAGGTTGGTTATTGTGGCCTCCTGGTGGCGCTTAATATGCCAATGTGAGAAGGGTGCCATTTCTTCTTAGGCCTTTCACGGCAATCGGACACTACATTCATGATTTGAGGTATTTTGTTCCAAAAATGTGTTTTTGGTAAATTCACATTGGGTGTAACAGTACAGTGATCTTATGGACTCTCTCCCCCCACCACCACCACTCCACTCCACCACCCCATGGTGGATATCTCTATTATTGAACTAAATTGGCGGGGGGCTGTGATAATCCATGGTTATTCGGTGGCGGTGATGCAGTCAAGGGCAGCAGTCATTCACCTCAAGCTGATCTCCTGATAGAACATGATGCCAAATGCTCAAATCCCTCTGGCTCACTAAATTTTTGCACTATAAGCAAGTGCGGTATTTGTTTTAGAGGACAGGACAGCACTAAAGTGGATGCTTGGAGGACTTCCACATATTTAATTCCTGAACCCAACAGCAGCCAGTGGCCATCATTACATGGGGGACATACGGCATAATGACGTAGTATGACATTATTATTTACCATATTTAGGGGCTGTGTCAACATAATGATTTCTTTTAGCTGCTAGCGCCTTTCTGCCATGCATTTCTATGGTAAAGTGTTTTTCAGCACTGCGTCCAGATTTCTTTTAGTCTGAGCATTCTGCATGCTCCAGCAGTTTTGGGCAGAGCACCCTGGGCGCCTCAAATACAAAATAGTTCACGTTTTGGAGAGGAGTGCCGCTCATCGTCACTTTTGAATGGAAAGCACTTTGGGTCAACTTGAACTGTTGTTTTTAAATGTGCTATACAAAGTAAGATGACTTGCGGGACCCCTTCCCTCCCTTTTTCCATGTGAAAGATCAATAGACATGAGAGGTTGATCCTGTCATGTGCCTGACAAATAACCCAAACATTTACGACCTGACTTTGAAGCATTAATAGAACCATGAAAAGTTCGAGCACACCAACTGTTATAGGTTTTATCATTGCATTTAGTGTCAATAAACGCTCAGTTTAAGCACTGTAGGTGCCTAGAAGCGCTTTGCACATGATCTCCAAAGCATTCCCCCACTCAAAAGAATGCTTTCTGTGGATGCAGCTTCAACAGTGGACAAGTCCAAGGAGTTTCCATTGCTAGCACATTGCATCATGCTTACCACCACTTTCAACATGGCATCCCATATTTGTTGTGGGCAATTTTAGCTATTTGTCATACAACAACGTATATAGGACTACGTTGGCTAAGACAAGGGTCATTTAGGATAACTGTATTAAATTGTGTTTTAGGCATTAATCTGTGTGCATGTATACAGGAGAAATATAAAGATATTTACTTCACGTTTCCAAGGTCACATACATTACATGCTTTTGTTTGTGGTAATCTTGAGACTTGAGAAGGTCAGTCTTTATGGTAGAGTGTTTTTCAGCATGACAGCATACCATTTAGCAGATGCTCTTACCCAAAGCACTTTACCATGGAGTGCATACACTTCTAGCATCTGCAGCTTCAGCAGGAATAGGCTCCTGCACATTCAAATTATAAATGCATAACGTTTTAATCTGAGAAGTGCAAAAAAAAAGAAAAAAGAAAAAAGAAGATGTGCAAGGGTATGTACACATTATCCAAACTTTCTGGAGAAGAGGCAAAAAAATAAAGTGTGTGTGTGTGTGTGTGTGTGTGTGTGTGTGTGTGTGTGTGTGTGTGTGTGTGTGGGGGGGGGGGGGGGGGGTGGACTTCAGTCTAACGCTATGCACTGCACTCCCTTGTGTCCTCTGCGATACACACTCCAAGTTTTAAGTCAATCGGATGGACTGTTCTCGAGATACATGAACTACAAACACTCACGCGCAGGCAGAGATTTTGCACAGTTATAGAAGGATTATTATTTCAGTTGTGCTTACTTTTCTGGAAATGACTTGTGCTGATGTAATAGCCCCTAACCAGACAGACCTTAACAATACTACTATAAAATGTTTTATTACTATAATTGCATTCACTCCTATTTCTTCTTGTAGTAGAAATAGCAGTTCAACATAGACATTTTGTAAATGTAAGTTACTCTTTAGTTATTACTCTACTTTACAAAGTAATATTATTTAGGTATCAAAAGTAGGCTATATGTTGTGTTACTCATTACATCATTATTTTGGCCTGTTTAGCCAGTTCCTTTTAGAACCGAAAACACGTTATTGGAACAATAATTAACCTCAGTAAAGTGACCCTAGTCAAAATTCCAATAGAAAGAAATCTAATAAATACATTTTGGAATTGGAATTTTTGACTAAGGGAAAAAAATATTTATTTTTCAATTTTACAATATGCTGTAAACACATTTAGGGTGTACACTACCTCTTCTGCCACTTTTTTCAGTTCTGGCTTAACCGTGCAGTACGTATTTACGAAACTAGGCATATATATGGTAGAGGGCTATGCCAAACGACAAACACACAAAACTCACAACCATTGGCTAAAGGGTGAAAAATGCTAATTTTGAACAGGCATAGCTCATGAACCGTTTGACCGACAGCAATAAAACGTCAATACACTCTCCTCATGAGTTCTTAATTCCCCACTAAGCTGTTTCCAATGTTCATTTGGTAGCTGCATGGTTCCTTTTCTCTCTTCACAGTTTGGGTGTAGCAGTAGTTCAGATGGTAGCATCACTGTCTGTAAGTCACAAGGTCCCCAGTTGAAGCCTTACCTTATGCAGGCTTCTTTTAAATTGCAGCGCACAAATCATGACCGTATTAATAAATGCATGCACACTTTTTAAAGATAACGTGAAATGCTACTTTGAGGGTATTCATTTTCATCCCTACTGCGCATGTGCGACATATGCGTGACTACTGCACATACTCTAATCACAGTAGCACAAGGCTCTGTAGCACACCACAGGTAAAGCCCGAGGCAGCCGTGGGACATAAAACGTATGAGGAATTTGTCAAAAGCACACCACGCATGCCGCATTTGGTTACCTATCAAATTCTGTGCATGTCCGTTGCGTCCTGCCATCACTGCAATGACGGCAGGTCACAGAATCAGACGTAACACATGCGGTGTATCATCGAAACATCTCTGTGGCCGTGACAAAGTAATGTATAGTGGACTGCATATCTGTGCTATACCAGGACCTTGATATACATGAAAATAACAGAGATGAAAAGATGTAGCTGCCAAGGGCTTTACACACAGTTATAGATATCATGGAAAACCTTTTTTCCCCATAAGCTCTGATTTACATCTGACTATGCAATTTATGCACAGGGTCTGTAATCTACATGCCATTGAGTGTGACTGCCTAAACAAATGAACTTTGAATACATTATAGGCTAAAGGAATTTGACTTTATAACTAGACTGCACAACTTCATTCACTTCACCTATATTCAGGAGTCCAGCAGACTGTACTTGATTTGATAGGCAATTAAATGTCACTGTCAAATCTTTTGTCCCAGTCCAGCCCAGCCTTGCTGAAAGACACTGGCCACCTTACAGATTGCTACAAAACCTGTATATCCACTCATTTTGGGGCTAAACAACTTGAAGGATAAATATAATCCATTCTGTGTCTAAGGCTTGTTGCATATGGCATTTTCCACATTTCCTGTTGCATTCCTTGGCCCCTGTATCGCTGCTTGCAGCTATATTTATTATTATATTTTGTATTAACTCTCTCTCTCTCTCTCTCCCCCTCCCTCAGTCCCCTCAGTACCCCTCTCTCTCTCTCTCGCGCTCTCTTTCTCTCCCTCATCCCCCCCCCTCTCTCTCTCTCTCTTTCTCTCTCTCTCTCTCTCTCTCTCTCTCTCTCTCTCTCTCTCTCTCTCTCTCTCTCTCTCTCTTTCTCTCCCTCAGTCCCCCCACTCTCTCTCTCTCTCTCTCTCTCTCTCTCTCTCTCTCTCTCTCTCTCTCTCCCCCCCCCTCTGTATCGGAGACATGTGAATGGCAGCCAATGGGAGGGTTGAGTCCCCTCAGCCTCTGTGACATGCATCCACAGGGAGGAAAGAGGACGCGTGTGTGTGTGGAGCTGTGCGTGCTGCAGTGAATGGATAGAAAGCCTCTATATCCCGCTCCCCGGATCGTGCGTCTTCTGATCGCGGACATTTAATACTGAATATTGACTTCAGGTGAGTGAGAAAAATAACCAGTAACTTTCACCCGCCTACCGAGATAGAAGCGTTTATTGATCAGCGTCCAATGTTCCGAGATCATCAGTTGCGTCGGTCTGACTCTGACCTGCATGTGTCCAGGTGCAGTGATGGAAAGTAACTGAGTACATTTACTCAGTACCGTACGTAGTTAAGTACAATTTTGAGGTATTTTTTACTTTACTGGAGTATTTCCAATTTTCAGTCATTTTGCTTCTACTCACTTGTACTTTTACTCCACTACAGTTATCTCAGAGTACACCCAGTGGTGTAAAGTAACTAAGTCATGATAGTACATTAGGCTGCTCAAGTACCATAGCCTACTTATGTACAATTTTGAGGTGGTTTTGGTTTACTGGAGTATTTCCAATTTTCAGTACTTTTGCTTCTACTCACTTGTACTTTTACTCCACTACAGTTATTTGAACACTTTATAGATTTAAGATTTTGATTAATTAACCACTGTAGCCGATGGACTTAGATCGGCTATTTTCAAAAGATGTTTTATACATTTGAAAACTTGTGAAATGGGACATGTGTAGGCTAGTAGGCTACCTTTACTTTGATGCCAATACCTTTGTACATTTTTAATACCGGACTTTTACTTGCATTGCAGTATTGTATTGATACTTTTACTTAAGTAAAACATTTGAGTACTTTTCCCACCACTGTTACAGGCTGCTGATCGCGCTCAGCCGTGCAGATCACCTCCTCTAATGTCTCTATCTTTTATGTATATTTTTACTTACGTTTTTGTTTCAGTTTTGGCAAATTGTACAAAAACATTTTTTCCAACAGTTTTTTTTATTTTTGTTTTCGTTCTTCAGATGTTTACAAAACAATGTTTTAAACAAAGCAGAAAAAACAACAACATAAAAAGCATAAATCAAGATAGGCCTACATGGATAAAACATTTATGACAATGACAGCTTAATGAACCTGCTTTTACTAAAGAAACCTATGGCTAAGACAACCATGGTGTCTTTATTTTTTGATGATCCTTTGCAAATGAATAACCTGAACCCTGCTGTAGGCTAAAGTGGTCTAGAACTGGATTTGGAAGTTGTTTATTGTAGGCCATGATGCGGATTGAAATGGTGACTGCTTTGGAATTGTGTCAGATGCCTATTTATTATCTATTTTATTTATCAACCACGTCTATGTGGCTGCATGCTTTGCTGCGGTGGTGGAAAAAGTATCCTACTCACATATTTTACTTAAGTAAAAGTATCAATTAGGCATACTGCAATATAGAAATATTGGCATCAAAATAAACTTAAAGTAGGCTACCAAAAGTAAAAGTACTCATTATGCAGAATGTCCCGTTTCACAAGGTATCATTTGTATAACATGTATTAAAATCCTTTGAAAATAGCAGATCTACAAGCTCACAATTCAAATAGTTGTAGTGGAGTAAAAGTATAATATTTGCCTCTGAGATGTAGTGGAGTAGAAGTAAAAGACAAAGAATAGACAATTGGAAATACTCCAGTAAAGAAAAAAATACCTCAACATTGCACTTAAGTACAGTACTTGTTGAGTAAATATACTCAGTATAGTAATGTCTCTATGTTGATGATCCTTTGCAAACTAATAACTTGAACTGCACTGTAGGCTTTATAAAGTGGTCTAGAACTGGATTTGGAAATTGTTTATTGTAGGCCATGATGCAGATTGAAATGGTGACTGTTCACCATTCAACCTTGGAATTGTGTCTGATGCCTATTATGATATCTCTTTTATGTATCGACCACGTGTCGCTGCATGCTTTGCTGCACATTTAGCCTACCATAGTAGCCTGGAATAATATTTGTTGGTGTTGTATATGAGATACCTATGAGTTCTGGTGAGTGGAAATGACCATGTTGCAGCATGTGATAGAGGGGGTTGATTGGTGTGTGATCAGGAGGTTTCATTGTTACACACTGTAATCTACAGTGGTTTGATGTTGAGAGATGAAAGCGGCAGGGTTGATCAAAGTGCAGGTTATGAATATTTAACAGGACAGCACACTTTTGCAAGTAGATTGTGTGAAGGAGCGTGTTGTGCGTGGCGTGTACGTGTATTTCTAAATATGTATGCCTGTGTATAGCATGTGCATTGTGCATGTGTATGCATGGATGTATACAGAACGCGTGTGTATGTGTGTGTAGACCCGTAGACCGGGCTCCGATGACCGTGGACTGGAGCTGATTACATCATGGTTATCCAGATGCAGATTACATCAATTACAGAATCGTACTATTGAATAATTCTTTCAAAAACGTTTTGTTTTTGTTTTAAGCCCTTCCTTTCAATCACACTGGTTTTTAATTAATTTTATCATGGCATTGCAGTGTGTTTTTGGAAGTTTTCTTGACACCAATAGTGTATGTCAACTTCATAAAATGGTTCTTGCTAATAATGAGACACATTCCCTTCAGGGCTGCCTATTTACAGCTTGCAGTCAGTATAGTAATTGTAGCAAAAACCAAAATAGCTTTGATGTGTTTTGCACATCAAACTAACTAACAAAAAAAACTATAGATGAATACTTAATTAAAAAATAGTTGTATTGCTTAGTCGACTACTCAAAATAAAATACATTATTTTACCTAAAAACGGACGTAGCACAGACTTCTGGGCCCTATAGACATGTGTCTCTTTGGGCCCCTCTCTGCACGCATCTTTCTCAAGCGACACGTTGGGAGCTTGTTGATTGCTATTTTGGTGCACGACTCATCGATGCCATTATAAGGCGAAGTATACATCTGACTTCGTTGTGCTCACACTACAGTGCTCACCTTTATTTAGATTTTAGACATCAGCTCAGCTGTCACTTGACTCGATTAGCTGTGCGAGACCACTCGTTTAGAGACAACGTCGAGACGACTAGTTTTCTGCACTTACATTTACAGTACTTTTACAGCATTTACAGTACTGTTCAGTGATCATGTCTGGTCTAGTCTGAGCTCTCTTGCAATTCCTTGCACTGTAGCTTGGCTTCACAGCTTTTGTAATTCTCATACCACGATTTAACCAGATATTTTAGTCACCCAGGAGGCACCGTGCTGCAGACT
>NC_139959.1:24314550-24362050 GCF_963454915.1 Gymnoscopelus microlampas
ATGTGCGCATATCCCCCCACGGATGCGTCGACCGGGTATGGTCTAGTTACAGATAAATAGCTGTTTTCCCATCAGGTCCCTCAGCTTGTATATTGTCATGAGGCAGGGCAGACCAGGAGACAAAATGTGGGAGCACAAGCACTTGGCTGATTTTCAATCAATGTGCTGCTCTCAGTGGCGCTGCTTGTCTTTTAAAAGGTAACAATTGTGGTGTAATCTACCATTGAGACAGGGCATTATCGGAGGGGACTACAACAACTGATTTTATTATTTTTATTGTTATGCATAACATGCATGTTATTTCTACATCAATGTGAACTTTGAGGCTTTTGATGCAGACTGATGTGCATGGTCCCATTGTGCATAAAAGTGCATGTCATGCTTCAATGCACAGGGAACATAGACACAAGCTGGCACACAAAACACATGGATTTGCATATGGGCAGAGACTACCCTGCCCTGTCACAGAAGCCATGCTGGGACAAACAGGAAATGAATAAGTTGACAGGCCCCCACCATGGGAACCGTCCCCTCCTCTCCTCTTCGCCCTCCCCAACCCCATGACCTTTGCGGTTCTCTTTAGAAGAGATCTGTGTTAGACCACACTGCTTCTGCTGTTTTGACAGGCAGACTGTGTTCTCTGCTCACAGTGAGTCTAGCTCAAACCAAAGATTTGCAACAGGACAAAACCACTTTAGAACACTGTGGAGAGAAAGAATGTAGCTGATTGAGTCTCATGAGATCAAATCACAAGCAACCGGTTTCAGAATATCACTGTCATTATTATGATGTGTTTATCTGTCGCTCTTGCAACTGTTAAGTTCCCATATCCCGCAGGGATGCCTCTCCAAAGTCAGAGAACTGAGGTCCCAAATGGAATCAAACACTTTTAGCTTTTTAGGAAAACAATTCTACAACAAAAAACACATTATGATATCTTATCGATACTGTCAGGTGTTTAATGGACATTTTTGTTCCCACATCTGGTACTGATGGTCATGTCTGCTGATAATGTCACTGTCCAGAGGGAGTGTACTGGAATTGCTAAGTTTGTTGTCTACAATATAACATGAATAGAGCGGAATATATACAATACATTTGTAAATAGATACATGTGGAATGGTTATTGTGAAATCATGTGCAGGAGTTTGCGCATCAAGGAAGTAGGTTGAGATGATGTGACAAGTATTGTAATGGAAACGGTCTCTGCTAGTCGCTGTGATGTGGACTGTTCAGTATTATAATGTAAAAGGAATTCTGCTGCAAGTGGTTGCAAGCTTCAGCTCAGGTGCATCTTTATCAGGTGAACTAAGCTTAAAGCAACACAATAGAGGATGTTTCTTGCATTGTGTGAGTGTTACAAGATGAAAAGGACATTAAGTTACCAATTCATCTTTGCTTTTTTATTTGTCAGAGTCGCTGAGTGATATTAATTTGTCGGAGCAAATTAATTCAAATCAGACCCACCTCAAGATTTATTAGACTCAGGACTGGAGATGTGAATTCAAGTGCGCTACCCAAATAAAGAAGGGTTACTTCAAAGGCTCCTCTGTGGGTTTATAAAGTGGGCCACTCGGCAGCGAGACAGAGAGAGAGAGAGAGAGAGAGAGAGAGAGAGAGAGAGAGAGAGAGAGAGAGAGAGAGAGAGAGAGAGAGAGAGAGAGGAGCTCACCCTGCTTGGCTCTGAGTGATGGGAGCCTTGCTGAATGATGGTACAGTGGAAATAACCCGAAACAAGGAAAATGGGGTGTGTGGCTGTGGAGGGGGGCTCTCATTGACTTGGCCCAGATTGTGTGATTTATATGAGTTATTTGGCATGCATTTGGACAGTGAGGTAAGGTAATGGTGCACCAGGGAAGAATGCCAGCAGACACACCCCCTTTCCTCTGATGGGGCTGGTATGAGATCATTTGTTTGGATAAACTGAAGGGCCACATGGTCTCTCACACCCCTTTCACGTATATGATCAGAGCATTGATTTAACCGCCTTGCTCGTGTGGCAGAATTAGTGTCTGTGTCCACAGAAAGCGTATCATTTGTTGACCATGAGAAGCCCATGTTTACCGTAGTTTCAGCTAGGCTATATGTTTGCTAATAACACAGATGACATATATATATGTTCTTAACAATATTAAACTGGGGAAAGGCATTGACCATATTCACACTGGCAATTTACATCTTATTGTTTGGGTCCAAAATTGGAGGACCAATATATCACCCATGGGCATGCGATGAGTCTTGCTTTTGTGTTGTAACTTGAGTTGAATTTTTGCTCCACTCCAAGATAGCAGGAATCTCTTTTTTGTAATTAAACTCCATTTGTTAAATAAGAACAAATTTGGATGCACTGTTTTAGATGGGAGGCATACGATAATCCGACATCCCATTTCTCCGACTATGTGGCATCCGCGTGCGGTTAGGGTTAGGGTTCGGGTTTGGTATAGGGTTAGTATTGGAAACGTCGGAGGCATGCGCTGTCGGAGGAATGCGCTGTCGGACTAACGTATTGCACCCCTAAACAAGCACAAACTACAAACTCACTGGGAGGAGGGTATTACAACAGACAAACAAATGATAAAACACTGGCATACGTACGGCTCGACATCCCCAGTTAGAACGGAAAGAAAAACTGATCAAAATATTCCCTGACATGACATGTTGCTGTAATGTACCATCTTTAAATCACAAGAGACCATGATCTATACCCTCCTCCCAGTGAGTTTGTAGTTTGTGCTTGTTTAGTGATTCTCAATCTGCATTGACAAGTCGAGTCAGTCTTTATTTCTGACATATTTCACAGGCTTTTGAAATTATAGATTCCATGGCGGTCAGCAACATTGGCTATGACATGTAATGTCGGATATATTTAACATGATAAAGTTTGCAATTTTGTGCAGAGTGAAGTTCACAGTGTTGTAGTGCTAATTTTGGAAGTGGGGGAGCGCATCGAAACGTTTTCTAAATATGAAATTAGGCATCATCATCATTCCATCCCTGACGTTATTTTTCCGTTAAAATTGACCGCTCTCACCCTTTCTACCCCAGCCAGAGAGGTCTTCACACCTCTAGACCACCTGGAGACCGTCATTGTTCAAGTTAATGGGATCATTTACATTTCACTGTCAGCTAGGAGCCTGGCAAAGCAATTTCTCCCCTCTAATAATAATAATGAAATAAAAATTACAACTATGTTTATAATAATTCCAACCCGAAACCACAGATCTATGTGGTGATGTGTCACAAACTTGACCTATGGATTTATGAACCGTGCAACAGCGATCGTGCTCTTCAATGAAATAGCGTTTGTGGACCCGGTTTCAGACAGCAGGCAAAACCCTGTTTGTGTGCCTAATCCAAGCTCACCGCTACAGCGTTCGTTTTAAGTTTTGTCATAAAGTTTTTACATATCCATATTCCCAGTTACCCATTCACGTTTCCAGTTATAGCCTATATTATTATTTGTCTGCCTGTAAACCAGATAAAGCATAGCACTAGACACTATGTGAGGTGTGAGTGGGATTTAAACGATATTTAAAAGACAATGGTATCCCCGCTGTGCCGGGGAGAAGGCGTCAGAGCCTGTGAAGCCCCGAGGTGAGACAGTGGCCAATGGAATTGCAGGAAAAAACGGTCAATTTGATCTGAAGTCCGTCTGTGTGGTAGTTGGTCTTACTGCCGTCATGCAAATGTTAATACCCAGACAGGAACAATCCACTTGTATTTGGGTCAGCTGCACTATTTCCAATTCACACAAGGGGATTTGGTCGTAAATTTAGCTTGCAGGCAGGCGTAGCATGGATAGGGAGTCTTGCGATTCTCAGCACTGTGTCCTCCTAACAAACTCAAACCCGGGGAGGAGGCCGAAGGCGGCGAGCAAGAGAGAGAGCGGAGGAACACTGGGTGCTGACACCTTCACACATTAGCAGCATTTAAGGGTCTCCTCTGTGGAGCAACTCCTCCTCCTCCTATCCCTCTCTCTCTTCTCATGTTCTTCTCCCCTCCGCTCGCCCCCAGTTAACGTTCTCCTCTGTCACTTTTAATTGCCTCCTGGGGCTCTTGCTGGGGGTTGCTGTTGAACTCTCTGGCTCGCCGGGCGCGATAGGGTGCTTTGACGCGTTGCTCAAATCCCAAGAATGAAGGACAGAAAAGTAGGGAAAAAAGAGGACACAAGGGAGAATGAGAGGAATAGGGGTTGTGGGGTGGGGGGGGGCAGCAGCTTGACACGTCCTAGGCCTGTTGTGTGCAGCATGCATTTACTGAAAAAGGACATTAGCTTGTGTATTGTCCTTTTTGTCTAATATGTATCGACGAACACGTTTATGTGACTCTCCGTGTACAAAAGGCTGCCAGTGAGAGAGTTAAGTGTGTGTGCTCGTTAAGGGTGTGCACAGGTCATCATGACCCTAATCCTGCTTGCACGCACCTGCGGTTAATCAGCGCTTCTTTGATCGTTCAGAGCGTGCAGTGTCACATCAAACAAATTGCTCTGACGGTTCAGACGGACGGTCAGAAGTGTGTCGCAGTTCTCAGACATTGTGCTCGAATACACTCTAAGTTTCTGTGCGTTAATGCAAAATGTAAGTCCTGTGTTTACTATTTAAATGCCATTCATTTGTGTGGAATGTGCCCTGTGATGTTCCGTTTGTAACGCTGTTTGGGCGTCGGTGATGGCGTTTGATTGACAGTAGTATGACGGTGGCAAGCGTTTCCTTATTTGTTTTAGTTCATTGTATGTAACCAAATGAACCCCAGTCAATAATTATATTATGTTGTAAGTGCATTGAAGCACTGTTATGTTTACACTGTTTGTGGCTGAATAGTTTCAAGTGTAATTGAACACTGGGTATTAGGCCTAAGTATAAGTTCATCCTGAATATATATGTGTATAATCCATGTGGTATATGTATGCTGCTCATTGTCAAGCATTGTTAGTGAATGTATGTAGCTTAGACAATAATTCATGATGTATGCAAGCATAATGCCTTTGTCATATATATATATTATTGCTACTGTAATTATTTACTTTATTATTGCAGACACCACACACCAGAGTTGTACTGTACTGTGCTCATTGAAGTCTTCAGTAAATCCCTTAAATGAGAGAAGTTGTCTGTCCTGTGTTTTAATCGACACCCCTGGGTGAAGTGTGGAAGCTGGACCAGCAAGCCACTACAAACCAGTCCCTATACAGTCCTTTTCTTAACCCTCACTAACATTGAGGTCCTTCGAACCGGATCTACGCTTTACTTCAGGATAAGGATGGACCAGTACAGTGGTGGAACCCGACCGAAGAGGGATGCACATCCACCACCCCACCTGGGTGAATATGAAGTGGTCTATCCAAGTCATGTCCCACAAGATACTCATCCATTGAGCACAGTACAGTACGAAGACGAGCAACAACAGATGGAGGAGGGAGCAGCCAAGACGACCTCTCTCAGCTGTCATCAAGCCACCCCTTCCCAACTCCAGCATGGCAGGGATCGACGAGAGTCCCATGGCTCATCCAGCCGCGACAGGGAGTTGGAGGATATGTGGGAGGAGAACATGCAGCTTCATAGATCTCAGCTGGCCATCGAGAAGGACATTGCACATCTGAAATCACTTAAGGATGACATGAAGCAGCTCATGGAGACTGTAAGCCGCCTTACGGAAGTGATACCAGCAGTGGGTGGTAGCCGCCACACAAGGTCCATTGATCAGGAGCCGGCTGAAAGGCCTAACTACAGCTCCACACCAGCTCCACGCAATACAAGTCAGCAGACTCACAGGCCTACAGTGCATCTGGCCGCACCCCAACTGACAGCCTACAAACAGCAGCCACCAGCCCAGACGCTTGGGCCAGGACAGGCATCCACCGGGCAGTCCTACAGTGGACCCTATCAAGCAGAGTCAACCTATAGGGGGCCCAGGCCCACTATACCACACTTGAGCCAACGAGACCCAAGTCAGTTTGCCAAATTGAAGATTGCTCTAGAGAACCTGTTGCCTGCTGACGCAACAGAGCTCTTCAAGTACCAAATACTAACAGAGCACCTCAAGCTGGAGGAAGCGAGTCTAGTAGCGGACTCATACCTCCACTCTGCCACGCCGTATTCAGATACCATGGCAGCTCTGAATGAACGGTTCGGGCAACCACACCAGGTGGCACAAAAGAAGATCGCCAGTGTCATGGACTCCCCTGATATCCACCGCGGTGACGCCGCAGCCTTTGAGAGGTTTGCCTTACAAGTTCAGTCGTTGGTGGGACTGCTGAAGACCCTTGGCCGAGAAGGCGAGAGTGAGCTAGGCTGTGGGTCTCATGTAGCACGCCTGCTCAGTAAGCTGCCCCCTGAAATGAGATCAGACTTTCGTCGCTCCATGATCCACCGCCCAGGTGCCATGTACTCACTTCAGGACTTTGCTGCGTGGCTCCAGTGCGAGTCTTGGTGCCAAGACTTTGATGGCCAGTCGTCTAGCAAAGGACAGAAAGAAATCCAGAACCAGAAATCAGAGAGCCATCAGGGAAAGCGTTCAATATCTGTCCTCCATGGAGCTGAAGATGCTGCATCTCCTGCCTTGGCAGGGAAGAGCACCAAAGCAAAGGTGTATTGTCCCTACTGCGACAATGATGCACATTACCTGAACCAGTGTTCAGCCATCCAGAAGCTCACTAAGGCACAAATCACTGAGTGGATCCGCTCCAACCACAAATGCTGGCGCTGTGGAAGGTCCCATCGGGCGGCACAGTGCACCCTCAAAAAGCCCTGTGGGATCTGCCAGGGCAAACATTTGCAAGTCCTGCATGAGGTCAACAGCAGGGATCCTAAGGAGGAGCCAACAGACCAGAGTGCGCCAACTGAACAGAGTGCTCCCGCTGTCTACACACTCTACCTAGATCGACCAACGGGCCGCAACCGTGTACTGCTGAAGGTCATCAGAGTAATTCTGCGTCACGGTAAACGCACCCTAGATACCTACGCCATATTGGATGACGGTGCCGAGCGCACAATGCTCCTTCCGGCTGCAGCAGAGAAGCTTGGCCTACAGGGCACACCAGAGAATCTCGCCCTCAGAACCATCCGTCAGGATGTCCAAACGCTTCAAGGCGCCTCGGTATCATTCCGTGTTTCCCCTGCTACACAGCCCAAGAGAAGTTTCCCTATCAGTGGAGCCTTCACCGCAACTCGTCTAGGATTGGCTGATCATTCCTATCCTGTATCCAGCCTGCAGAAGAGGTACAAACACCTCGCAGGTCTTCCCTTAGAGCAGTTTGATAATGTCCGCCCACTCATCCTCATTGGAGCCGACCACCCACATCTCATCACCCCCAACAAGCCAGTGCGGTTGGGTCCGCCGGGGGGACCAGCGGCCATAAGAACGAGATTGGGGTGGGTGCTACAAGGCCCCACTGGGATGGTGAAACAACAGTCACGGCCACAGCAGTGCCTCCTGACGATGACAGTCCCAGACAAGTGGCCAGTGAAGCCAACAGCCTCAGCCGAGGAAGAGGAGTCAGAACTCCGTAAGTCAAACTTATGCGGAGTCACATCCACAGTGACTGACCCGCAAGTTCCAGACGCAGACCAGTGTAACACCCGGAGGGAGCTCCTTGATGTTACCCCTGTGAAGCGGGCGCTTCACGGGACGGCAGACCAACATAGTACAGCTGCCGACTATCAGAAAGCTGACATCCTCATCTTCCAGCAAGCCCAAGGGGACAGCATCCCAGATGAGCTGTGTCTCTTGGGAGCCAACAAGCCTGTTCCATCTAGTGGACGCCTTCCAACTCCGTCCCCGGAGTTTGACAAGTCTGATCATATCATCAGAGTCGGTGGGAGATTACAAAGATCGGAAGACCAGGAGCCAGCCACCCTGCACCCCATTGTGCTAAAATCAAGCCGCCCTGCCGGTGAACTCCTGATGCAGGAGTACGACAGGCGTCTGTGTCACCCTCGCCCAGAGCGAGTGTTCGCAGAGATGTGCCGTACACTGTGGATCCTCAGAGGGCGTGAGGCTATCCGTCGCCAGAAGCACGCCTGTGAAGAGTGCAGTCGATGGAAGTCTCGACCGCCAATCCCCAAGATGGCTGACCTACCAGCTGCCCGCAGTGGTCAAAGTCTCCTGTTGATGGGGCGGCTCGACGGATCCCTTCCTCAAGTTGTGTACCCAGATAAAGAGCTCCGCTGCAGACGCAGGTGGAGGCACTTTCGGATCTTGCCAGATCACTTCGTTTCAAGTTTCATCAGGCGTTACAAACCTGCATTGCAAGCCCGCCAGAAGTGGCACGCCACCAAGGACAGTCTCACTGAGGACACAGTTGTCATGCTGGTGGCCCCTTGGCCTCCCCCAGTGGGCAGACTTTTGTTTAAGCAAATAGCTTCCGCTATTTGGGGGCGGCTGTACAAAAGGCTGCCAGTGAGAGAGTTAAGTGTGTGTGCTCGTTAAGGGTGTGCACAGGTCATCATGACCCTAATCCTGCTTGCACGCACCTGCGGTTAATCAGCGCTTCTTTGATCGTTCAGAGCGTGCAGTGTCACATCAAACAAATTGCTCTGACGGTTCAGACGGACGGTCAGAAGTGTGTCGCAGTTCTCAGACATTGTGCTCGAATACACTCTAAGTTTCTGTGCGTTAATGCAAAATGTAAGTCCTGTGTTTACTATTTAAATGCCATTCATTTGTGTGGAATGTGCCCTGTGATGTTCCGTTTGTAACGCTGTTTGGGCGTCGGTGATGGCGTTTGATTGACAGTAGTATGACGGTGGCAAGCGTTTCCTTATTTGTTTTAGTTCATTGTATGTAACCAAATGAACCCCAGTCAATAATTATATTATGTTGTAAGTGCATTGAAGCACTGTTATGTTTACACTGTTTGTGGCTGAATAGTTTCAAGTGTAATTGAACACTGGGTATTAGGCCTAAGTATAAGTTCATCCTGAATATATATGTGTATAATCCATGTGGTATATGTATGCTGCTCATTGTCAAGCATTGTTAGTGTGATATCCTTCATTTCATTGTGAATGTATGTAGCTTAGACAATAATTCATGATGTATGCAAGCATAATGCCTTTGTCATATATATATATTATTGCTACTGTAATTATTTACTTTATTATTGCAGACACCACACACCAGAGTTGTACTGTACTGTGCTCATTGAAGTCTTCAGTAAATCCCTTAAATGAGAGAAGTTGTCTGTCCTGTGTTTTAATCGACACCCCTGGGTGAAGTGTGGAAGCTGGACCAGCAAGCCACTACAAACCAGTCCCTATACAGTCCTTTTCTTAACCCTCACTAACACTCCGTCTCCTATGTTCAATAGCAGCAATACAAGCTCATTCTACTGATTATCCCTGGCAATTCTTTGAGTATGGAATCACAGGGCATTTGAATTTGCCAACAGACACATTGAGCTTGCTTATCACAGCGCAGACGCGCGCGCGCGCACACACACACACACACACACACACACACACACACACACACACACACACACACACACACACACACACACACACACACACACACACACACACACACACACACCTTTTTGCTCTGCGGTAACTCCAGACAATCTGTGATACGAGCATAATTATGGTATCATGTTCTATTTATACATTTTCATTATGACAATGATGCTCCACACACAAACATCACATAATCCACCTGTCTGTCTGTCTGTCATCATTCTCATTGTCAACGAGGCCAAGTTGGCCCCAACAGTCAGTCACTGATGAGGTTGCTGATTGGTTGGACGGTTGAGCAACGAACTAGCCTATCACTAGAGCATTTGTCCCTCCGGCCTATGGGATGTAGTGTGTAGTAGTAGTGTGTTCTTGGTTGGCCCAAGCCCCCAGAACCACGGTAGAACAGTGAAGCGGCCAAGCCTGGTGGTCAAATCTGATATTGCATTTGCAGCACTTCCGCTGAGGCCAACTTGCCCTTGTTGACTTTTTAACAAGACCACTGCTGGCGGGGCAACTCCACTGTACCTGAAGCTGCATTCATTGATTTATGTTCTTATTTTATGTCAAATGAGACAGAAGATTCCAAATGGCAAGATGCTGTGAGGGAAATGCTGGCCTTATTGCCAAAGGTGTCAGGGTGCGCAATGGGTAGGCCCCAAAAACAGATGAGGTAGGCAAGAATGTTCAAATCAGAAGGTTTATTTAACAACCAGGGTTTCCAATAACCAGAAGTAGGCATAAAGCACTAACCCAAACACACGTGACATAGGTCTACGGACCAACAACATAATGCCAAGACGGGTTTAAATAGACAGGGAGTAACAGGATGCAGGTGAACTCAAACTACAATCAACACTGTGATTGGCTGGGGCACAACAGGACACAGATGGAGAACATAACTAATCAAGGGTAAGAGAGACAAGACAGGAAACAGTAAGCAAGGCAGACAGGAAACAATACTACAAAGTAAAAGCACAGAACACTAATGCAAAAGGCAGCAACAGAATGACAATACAAAATAGAACAAGCAGTATGCAGAAACATACAATATTCAGAACATACAATATGCACTTTAGGCCTAACCGGCCTAAAGTGTCCACAACCATATAAGGGCATATTCAAGGTCTAAATAATAAAGTCAAAGTCCACAGCCCGAGGAGAGAGAGAGAGAGAGAGAGAGAGAGAGAGAGAGAGAGAGAGAGAGAGAGAGAGAGAGAGAGAGAACAATAGATGGTGAAATGACATGGGGTGAGGAGACAAACACACAGAAACATTTGTTTCTGCTCCATATCAAGGGTTTGTCATCTTTTGTGTGTTCATAAATACACTGGTCTTAACATTGGCCCAGAGGCTCCATTGGTAGACCTGGTGGCTCTCATAACTCATTATCTTTGCATTGATCTTAATTGTATTGTGTGTTTCAGGTGCTGTTGGCTTGGCTTATGGGAGGCTCACGATCCCTCTCTTTACTTTAACCACAACCGCAGAATGAAGCATGAAGACTGACCTGGTACTCTGACCGAAGTACCAGCACCGCCACCAGTAGTGGACTCTGACCTGATACTGAGACAAAATAACCACCACCAGTACTGGACTCAGACTTCCACAGAGGAGAACAAAACAATAGGGGCTCATGGGACGTACGGTCACTACAGCGAGAGGAACGGCATGCCTGTTGCTGGCGCTGTGGATGTGGACCCAGCTCAGCTCCTTGGGTGAGGGGCTGAGGGCCCCGCGAAGGACTATAGGGGGGGAGCGGGGGCCCTCGGTGGGGCAGACGGGCCAGGACACTGACGGCGTGCCGCTCAAGCGATCCAAGCGAGGCTGGATGTGGAATCAGTTCTACCTGCTGGAGGAGTTCACTGGGACACAAATGCAGTATATCGGAAAGGTACGAGTCTGTACTTCATTGGCAGCCTCTCTCTGTCTTTCTCTGTCTCTGTCTCTCTCTCTCACACACACACACACACACACACACACACACACATACTAGAGATGCGCGGATCGTGGTTTTACCCGCAGGTGCCGTGGGTAACGGCAGTTTGGGTGGATTTGGGTCAATCAAATATAATTATTAATTAATATTGGATAAACCGCAGGTGAAATAGTGCGGGAATTAAATTAATGACATCTATCTATAGGCCTATTAGCTTTAAAAAGCACAAAATCTTGCTGTGAGTGCGTTTGTAGTATCTTTATATTACGTAAGTTAGCCGCCTACTCCACGTTGCTTTGCAGGCAGCCAGTGTTGCCAGATTTTGCGAGAGAAATAAGCAGCCAGGTCTATGAAAACAAGCCCAAAACAAGCGCCAAACAAGCCCAAAAGTCGCTTATAAAAAGGAGACATGGCAACAAAATGGGGAAAGTGAAAGTAACTGAATGAAGACGTGGGCTTGCTGTTACTATGGATATGGATTGTATACAGTCACTACATTGCGAAAGTGGTGAGTAACATTGTTTATAAGAAAACTAACGTCAGGAAAAAAAAAAATTTGATGCGGTTGGTGCGGATCTATAAATAGGATGACATAATTAATGCGGTTGGATAGCGGGTCGATAATGAACATGTATACGCGGATTTGGGTGACGAAAAACCCCATCCGCGCATCTCTAACACACACACTTTAGTATTTCTCTCTCTTCGTCACTAGCTGTTCTATTTGCCGTTGTTTTCTACCTAGAACATTATTCTTGTGTCTAGTGTTTTTCTCTCCTCAGTGAAGGGAACAGCTAATTTCCACAAGATAACTGAGCAAACAATACAATGTTATTGTTCTTTCCTTTTCTTTTTTTTTATTCAAACATTTCAAAACTCTTTGATCAAATAAAATAAAAACTGTGAAATATATTTATTTTCCTAAAATCACCTGCACAATCAAGAGGAAATAGTCCTAGTCGGGTGAAAATAAATATTCCTCCAGATACTTCCTCATTTTCATATGTAAATGACACCATGCATAGCAAAAACCTGTCAAGTTGATCTCAAATTAGATCCTGCAAAAAGTACAGTCCATAACCATAACTAGATACATAGATATGCTAGGGGACATCCATGTCATGTCCCTTGTAGGCTGCAGAGTTGTAGCCTGGTATGGCCAGACTAATATCACTGTGTAGATATTAGTCTGGAATCTCTGTATGGAACCTGCATTTCATAGGGACAAATAAAAAAATGCCTCTGGTGATAAATCCGCCCCATATTTGCATACTGGGCCCTGATTGGTCCCTCACAAAAATCCAATCAGAGGGGCCTGACCTGCAATGCCAGATTCGTCTGGAACCAGGCTAGCAGAGTTGTATGCAGTCCTGTGTATTTTATTCGTACTGCTACCTGTGTAGTTGTTTGGATCACGTCAATTCCACTTACATCAAGCCCCCCCCCCCCCCCCCCCAATCTGCAGGGGTAGTTTCTATTTTGTTCGACAAAATGAAAAACACAATGTCGACCCAGATAACGCTGGCTGGGAGGGTAGCAGCGAGGCAGGGAGGGCCAAAAACAATGAGCAATGTTCCGCAGAGCGGAAGTCAATTCATAGTTCTCCTCTCCATGCTCTGTACTGTAATTGAGGAGACGGTGAAGGCATCCTGGCAAGGTCAGGACGGCTGAAGAGGATTGTATGCGTGGGTGGGTGCGCTGGGGGGATTGCTTTGCATTGCTGTGGTGTGTATTCGCAGTGTGTATCCGTGGGAGAGTCATTCAACCAATTGAGATTACCCTCCCCGCAACATACATACATATACATACATAAATACGTACAGCACATCCTCCCGAGCGAGGCTTGACCTTCAGCCCCTCCATTTCCCACCCTGTTCCTGTTCCAGTCCTCCTTCCTCCCGGCCATAAAAGGATTCACAACCTCCGTGTGGTCGGAGAGAGAAAATACAGCAAGAAAAAACATGGGCAAACTAAAAATAATATAATGCAAAAAGAAAACGAAAAGAAAAGGGGACAGAGATCGGTGGTGGCTCTAATCAAACCACTTCGTCTTCAGTGGGAGCAGTGATTGATGTTGCGGCTCGTCCTTCTTAAACTCGTACAAGGACTAATAGTGAGAGAAAAATTGATTATAGCGGTGGTATGAACTTAACTGAGAGTGACCCCGTTTTGAGCTGGGAGGTGATGCCCATAGAGCCCTTTCTCCAGAAGACACCATTAAAGCATCAGCTAAACCATCGAGCACCACACTTAATCATGACTCTGTGAGCGACCCCCCCACCCCACACACACACACACACACACACACACACACACACACACACACACACACACACACACACACACACACACACACACACACACACACACACACCCCAGTGCACACACCTGGGATCCTTTTCTCATCCACATGGATGCCAGCTCTCTCCACTAGTCAGTTGCCACACAGGATTGCCTGTGTATAGATCTTATCTGATTGCCATTACTGATTGTTAATTTTGCGATAAAGTCTATGTGATGAATGGGGCACTGAGGGGGAATTAATAGCTTTTAGAACACATACTGTATAGATATAGATATATGTACCTCTGTGTACTTCTCCGTGCTATCGTGGTAACTGGTGCTCATTAGTAGGCGCGCTGCATGTGGGCCTTTAAGCAGCCCTGGCTGCAACATGGACATGGAGGGGGGGTGGGGCAGTTTGTTTATTTAATAATTTCTTGCGTAGCCAAAGGGCACATCTCCACTGGGGGGAAAAAAGCTGGTTATAATGGCCTCTGGGTGAGGACTGTTTGTGCTACTATGATTTCTCATAAAGTATTTACAGCCACTGATCGGCCCCAGTGGTTCTAGGCCTGGTGGGTATAGGCGCCTCGGCGCAGTCCATTGCAAGCAGGCAGACAGGCAGTGTTGGTGTCAAGCACGAGTACATTACAGTTGCATACAAACACACGCACTCACGCATGCATGCATGCATGTACATACCCACACTCAGGCTCAAACTGATGCTCAAATATTGGTGTGCTAAGCGCTATAATACAGATTGTCCCTCATTCTGATGAAAATGCCTAGGTGTGTGTATGTGCGTGCGCATACACGTGTATACTAGGGTTTAACATTTTCCGGGAAATATCTAATTTTAATTCCCGGGAATTTTCAGACCTTTTCCCGGGCTTCCCGGGAATTCCCGTTAAAGGGTAAAAAAAAAAAAAAAGTGCCCACTAAAATGCATTTATATGCTTAAATAGCCAATTTTACATCGAGGTGCCCAAATGTCCCTATTGTGTCCAGTGTCCACCTATGAACTTGCACTAATAATGACTTAAGTTGATTTTTTAAATCAAATAAATATAATATATAAATATAATATAGTGCCCTGGCGGAGATCTGCCCTGTTGCGCAGCAGTGGGTGAAGACGATTAACTTAAACGAGGAGCTGCGCTGTGCAGCCAAAACGCACTCAAACAATGTCAAACTCTAGCTGCTGAAATAAACGTTCCATTTGTATCATTATTGACAAGAGAACAGAACATGGATGTTGTTTGCAAAATGATTATTTATTTATTGTCCATCAGAGCGCCGGTGAGGTCACAGCTTATCTCTACTTTTGTAGGATATTGATTTGATAGCCTATAAACTTGTAATTTGTTTGCAGTTATTAATTTATATTAGGCTATAGGCTACTTGCTGGATATTAAGACTCCATTTTGGGATGTCGGCTGTATGTTGTCAAATGTATTAATCTATATTTTGTTGTTGATCAAATGTCGGGTTTTGTAGTGTGATTTTGATGTGCACATGCATGCGCTGCCGCCCGCTGCCACTGACAATCAATGAGACAGACAGCTGTTGTGCAGTTAACTTGTTGTACTGGGTAGTTAGTAAATGGTAGTTTGAACGTTCTAAAATGCAAGTGTAGGTAGGGTAGGCTACATTAATGATGATAAAACAATCGGACCACATCGGTCTAATAGCCTACTTTCGCTCTCTCTCTCTCTCTCCCTCTCTCTCTCTCTTGCTCTCTCTCTCCAGCTCTCCCGTCTCTCCTCTCTCTCTATCAAAAGCATTGCTTGGCTTGCGCGCATTTTAAGCTGGAATATAGGCTCGAAATCAAACCTACCCACTGTTTATGCAGCGTTTCACTTGATGTTGAATATCAACTAGTCAACTGGTGTCTACCGTATTGACAGCAGAGGAAACGTTGAAATCAGCGTGCGCAGGGCAGACATGGGGCATCACGGCCACTTGTGTTTTAATTTGTTCATTACTGTTACATTCAGTGCGTCCCATATGGTTCACAACGGGACGATGGGACCCTGCCCTGGTCGGCAACGCGGCAAGTAACTTGGCTAATTATAATAGTAATAATTCCTCCGCGCTGTAGATAGGCCTTTCTACTAATTAGTATTCATTTCTAACAAAAAAAAGAAAAAACGGGATCCCGGGAACCGGAGTCAGTTCCCGGGACGGTAAATAACCTCGGGATTCCCGGGATTCCCGTATCCCGGGAATCCCGGTGTTAAACCCTAGTGTATACGCGATTCATTTAAGGGTCAAGATTTGCTGGTTTGAAAATATGGTCACCTTATTCAGTAGCAACTAGCAAGTAGCTCCACATGTTATTATCCACATGGGGTTTACTGCCTTCCACTGTGTTGTCATGGAATAAACAAGGCCCAGCAGTCTCTTGCAGCAACCCTGGAGCACATGATGGCACACACGTGTCGATTCACAGGATGAGACCCCCCGCCCTCCCCCCACACGCATGTGACGGAGGGTGGCTGGAGAGACATCTTCAATTATGTTCCTGTGCTCGGTGGCATTGAGCTGGCAGGTGGGGGCGTTGATGATGTCACGAGATAACATGGTTGGCAAACAGCTGTCCGACAACATCGCAGGGGCAAGAGGGAGATGTCTGAGTGAGATAGACCAATATTATCGTCTCACAATCCAAAACTCATCCCCTCAACACCACCCCTACGCTCTTGCTATCACTCACCATCCACCACTGTCCTCACACATACACACACACACACACACACACACACACACACACACACACACACACACACACACACACACACACACACACACACACACACACACACACACACACACACACACACACACACACACACACACACACCCACGCACGCACGCACACACACAGGCGACCTGAATGGGGGGGGGGGGGGGGGGGGTGGACAGTCTCTTCGGGCTATGGGATCGAAACCATGGCTACGCTGTCCGGGTGATAGGAAAAATAGAAAAAAAAGCAGTGCCGTGGATTTCAAAGGGATGTTTTGGAGCCGACGAAATCCTAAAATGTAAACATAAAGTGCCTGCATTGAACGGGTTGAGAGTTAAAGTGTCCCACTTGATTAAACTGCAGAGATACTGAAGTGCATTATAGCCTACTGTATATCATTCTCAATAACAGTGATCAAAGCTACTGAAGCAACACATTAAATAATGGATCTTTACTTTCGTGCTGTTTGTTGTCCATGGTGTGGGCTAGAATGCATGTCAAACAGCTCATATATGAGAAATACAGCAGCATCTAAAAATCATCATGCAGGAAGCCTGCTTGATTCCTCCGGACTGCGCGAGTTGAGGATTTGTTTTGCTTTAAATAGGTAAGGTTTAAATAAAGTATTATCTGAGTGTTGTTATGTTGTATAGGTATGGATATGGATTGGTACGGATGATTTAAAATATTAATTTTGGAATGAACAATGCCTTTGATGTGAGGAGGTGTGCTGATTAGTCACAGACTGACTGATATACAATGTTGCTGGCCGCCACGGAATCTAGGTAATTAGGCCAATATCAAATCAAGCGGCTTAAGGGGGAAATTATCGATCGCTTGTAACTCCAAGTAAGTTTAATTCATTTTAGTTTATAAAGGCTTTGATCTGAAATCGTAGTTGATATACAGACACATGGTAATCCACACAGCAGTAGAACACATTTAGCCTCTATATAACTCGTTTTCAATTATAAAAATGTAAAAATTCACTCATTACATTTCCTATAATGAAGACAATGGATAATGATGTTATCTATCTATAATAGGGGCGGCCATAGCTCAATGGTTAGTGAGCCTGCCTAGGGAGCCAGAGGCCCTGGTTGCCCCAGGTCGATGAAATGAAATTTGTCCCTTAGCAAGACTCTTAAACCCTAATTGCTCACAGGTTCTCATTGGAAACAAGACCACAAGGACTTTCATGAACAACCTGTTAAAAGGAATTATCCTTATAGACTAATATTAGAACACACTTCCAACAATAAAATACTTAATGTTATTAAAAAATAGTGACATATGTGGTGTTAAGGGTCGAAATGTACCCATATACCATAGAAGGTGAAAAGTCATTTATTTTTCATAAACCCAAACTTTATTTTACTCCTAATAGCAAATGCAAATTGAGGAGTTTCTCTCTCTCTCTCTCTCTCTCTCAAACATGTACACTTTGAAAATTGACACTTCGGTCGGAATTGAGCCACACTTCTCTGCCAGGTCATAATTTGACCCTTAACACCACAGATGTCACTTTTTTATAGAGACCATCAGAATTAACTAAAATTGTGGTAATACATGTTGTTGCGTTAAAATAGCTGTTTCTGAGGATATCATGAAGCCTTGTTCCAATAAAGAAATGTAAAGGGTACTTTTCACCATTGGCTAAGCTGTATGTTTAAATGCCTGTCAGATTGCCAGGCAATGCTAGACTGTAACACACTTGTGTTTGTTACAGTCTCCTGCTTGCTGGTTTTATTGTGAATCTGTGTCACAGAGGACAAGAGAAGAAGACGCTAGTGGGCTGTTGATATGCTGAAGGCTTCGCTTCGTAGTGACTGGACTGAATGCACACGTATGTGGCTTTCTTGTTTCCCCCATATAGTGGCAGTTTAATAGTATTTCTGATATAAATTGATCAGGTGGGGTCATTGTGAACGCACATAGGGCTCCTGGATTGATTGCTGGGTGAGTCTCTCTCTCTCTCTCTCTCTCTCTCTCTCTCTCTCTCTCTCTCTCTCTCTCTCTCTCTCTCTCTCTCTCTCTCTCTCTCTCTCTCTCTCTCTCTCATATGAGCAGCCAGGGCTCAGCAGTAAATTCTCGTCACCAGCAAGGTGGGGTGAACACATGGGAGTGGATGGAGGTCACAATCCTCCTATCGTGGTTAAGCTTCAGGGGTTTAATACTTCTAAGCAGTTCTGTAGCATGCGTCAGGGAAAGTGCCAGAGAGAGAGAGAGAGAGAGAGAGAGAGAGAGAGAGAGAGAGAGAGAGAGGGGGTCAAGATCACTCTGTTTCCATAGAGATGAGTCGACACAGCATATGTCACACTGTCTATCAACAGAATGATGGGAACTCAATGTTTTTAACTTAATTGTCATTGTCGTGCTAGCAGAGATAGGCAGCCAGATAGACAGTCATGGAGAGGGACATTGCTGCTGAAGCATTGGGAGGAAGATAATACCGTTGAAATTGGCTGTTTTCAGCCAACCAAGTCTCGCTTTGGAAGCATGCACTTTAAAGCAGAATTATAAACACTCCAAAAGGAAACCCTGCACAGCACTCTCCTGATTCGGACAGGCAGAGACACAACAGCAAAATAAAGAGATAAATATAGCTGCAAGCAGCGATAATACGGGGCCAGGGATTGCAGAGAGAAGAAAGAAGCAATGATAAGTAATATGCACAATAAGCCATAGAAACATAGAAGACTGAACAAATTAGCATTTTAAACCCTCAATAACCCTAACCTCAGTAAAACTATGCCTTCCCCTAACCTCAAGAAACAGTACGCGTAAGCCTACGAATGCCAAATCATGATCGCCTCAACACATCGTCGGGGACAGGGATCGAACCGGTGACCTCCGGACTCATCGGCTTCCTTTCTTCTCATTGAGCTAGATATATGGCTTCCCTGACAGTGTCTGTTGATATATATAATTATTTCTGTCCCTGATGGACCAAGCCTCTGTTTTGCTAACTACTCTAGATCACTGGTTCCCTAACCATCTACCGATAGAGAAATTGTACGTCTCCTCGGAACAGAAAACAGTGAAAGTAGACGATCTACAGGCTCACAAAACGTTGCTATCTGAAAAGTTGTAAGATTGTAGATCGGCTATTTTCACAATGAATTGGTCAGCCTTTCACGCACAATGGAGCTGCCTCCTTTACACTGACACGTGACAATTTTCTTTAACCTCTATAAAACTGTAGTCTCACACAAGCTCATATTATGACATCTTATTAGCTTCAAAATTAGCCCAAACATGTATGTGAATGATTTAGACAAACAGATTTGATATGTAAAAAGAACATGCAAACTATATGTTCCACCTGGGTCTACTAGCTTTAAGGATTTGGTAAGAGAGGAAGAGAGGGAGGAAACAGATGCATACACTTCAGTGATCACCCTTGCATAAAGACAATAGTAATTGTAATCAGCCTGCTTTGAGCAGACTGCAGTTAAATGTGTGTTTGTGACACAGAGAGAAACCTGTGAACTTTGAGTGTGACTGTCATAGACATAGACTGGCAGCTCCTGAAGGAAGAAAATAGGAAGGAACATTGATGTGATAATTAACTCAAAGAGAACAATGGTCTCAGCCTTAATCAATGCGTCTACAGGAGAACAATAGGTTTGACTTGGAGCTCTCTTTGGACGAAAGATTGTGAGAATTATTTCTTGATATTTTTACATGACCATCTACCATATGGCCGAATTTCGTAAAAAGCGACAGCACGGTTCAGCCAGAACTGCGAAAAGTGTCAGAAGAACTAAAATAATGCAAATACTAAAACAGGTCCAGAGCTGAGCTCTGGCCCCGTAACTACTTTCCCAATATAGAAGAGTAGTGAGAGAAAAACTAAATACAATCAATACAAAAAAAATTAAAAACAGACAAAAAGTAACTTTTTATGTAGTATTGACAAACGTGAATAAAGTTGTGTATAGCACATAGAAAAGTTGTTGACATTGTTGAATTCAATCCTTTCTTGGTTGACTGAGAAAAATAAAAGTATTAAACCAGACAAATACATATTGATAGTAATGCTAATCCCAAGATGCTAAAACCTTGCAGCAGGTATGCCTTTACTTGGCTGATAGAGAGAAAATGACGACAGCCATTGTTGTCCCCCCAGAAATATTCAAGTACGGAGAATAGCACTTTAGACTTTAATCCACAAAGCTGCTCATTTCTCATGTGCATGTTCGCCCTGTTACAACAGCATGGATTAGTAAAGCTCCCGCACACCTCGCATGAAATGCCTTTTAATATGCGATGCGACTGCTCGGGTGGCACCGGGGTAAATACCTGTCCACCACCATGCACTTTAGGTGTTCAAATCCACCATGGTGCATCCGGCTTTGCTGAGCGCTTATAGGAACACAATTGGCCATTGTTTGGCGGAGTGAAGCCGGGCGGGGACGTTGTTTTTTGACGCTACGTCAGTAACTCCTATGAGAAGTGCTACTGTACGTCCTCCTTTCCTCACTGGCAGGTGAGTGAGCATACAAGAGCAGTGGCAACACAGCAATGTGTGGGGAGGGTTATAACAACTAAATTGGGAGAACAAATTACGGAATACTCTATATAAAATAAAAATCACACCCAGTGTGAAGTGGGCGGTGTGGTCACAGTGGTCATCACATCTATCTGTAAATAGCGAAAAATGTTCTGTCTTGACAGGGCAAACTCTTTACTAACTTGCTCAAATGACATGAAAACACCACCTTTAAATTTCTTGCTGACATTTGAAATTCCCTTATTAGTCCACTGATTGAAAGAATGATCCAAGACTGGAGACATTTTGTGTTGAGCTCTCTGTAATTTATCCGTCGGAATTAAAATGTCAGAGCATGCGAAACTGGGGTGGAATCAAGGCAGGAGATAGAGAGAAAAGAGTAGGATGAAGACAAAGAAAGTTATTTTGGCATGTTATTGATCATGTATGATCATGTATGATAATGCACACACACACACACACACACACAGACACACACACACACACACAGAGCTGTTCAGTCCGGTAAGCTGGATAGCGGCCCAGCCTAGTAAGGGACTGACATTTATCACCACACGTTCCGTATGCACAACCCATAGGTTTCTCATTGATGTGCACTCCGTAATCTGAACTCACTGACCATTTCCAATGTGGCACCTTCGATGTGTAACCTTCTAAATGATGTTATTTGCAGTGTTGTGAACTTCACAAACACAAGCTCAAGTGCTCAGTATCCTTATTTTACTGACAAATTCCTTAAGATCTCAACCTTCTGTTTAATAACATCTGAACCGATCACATTTAGCCTCAAAAATGTCTTCGCCAAAGCATTGACTTGTCAGACTCAAAACAAGCAAGAGACGAATTGAATATGTAGACTCAATTGAGCATCTTTAAATGAAGTGTTTGCGGACAATTTAATAATGTCATTACCCCCTTCCCACTGTGTTTTCTCTTCCCAGCTTCATTCAGACTCGGACCCGGGCGACGGCAGCGTGAAGTACGTACTCTCCGGGGAGGGTGCTGGGACTCTGTTCAAGATAGACGAGAAGTCGGGCGACCTCCACGCCACCAAGAGGCTGGACCGCGAGGAGAAGGACATGTACATCCTCCATGCCACGGTGGTCAACCGCTTCACCAACGAGGTGCTGGAGGGCGACTCCGAGTTTGTCGTCAAGATCCACGACATCAACGACAACGAGCCCAGGTTCACCAGCAACCCCTACATGGCCCGGGTCCCCGAGATGTCTGACATTGGTGCGTACCCTACGTGTTCTATTGTGTGTCTACTAGATACCAACCACGTATGTGGGAATGTAGGCTACATACTCTACATGTCTATCTATTTAATGTATGGAATTATGCTGATGCTTTGCCACTGTTACAACCTATAGCCTAGGGGTCACTAGGTGCAACAAAGAATGGTCTCACTCTTTCCCAGTCCCCAAACACAGCCAGTCCACAAAGTCAAGGATTTATTTTATACTTAAGATACCTTTTACCTCAGGGTGGGCACATGAACTCCTAAATACAAAACAAAAATAGTATTCTTTCCCAACTTAAAATAAACCAAAAATACAAATGTCTTACCTTACTGAAAAAACAGAGGACAAACTGATATAAAACTAGAAAAAGTGCTCCTCGGAGCACAGGTCTCCGCCAGGTCAGGTAGGCTACTGTGGCCTCCTGGTGGCGCTATAATAGGCCGACGTGAAAAGGGTGCCATTTCTTCTTAGGCCTTTCACGACAATCGGACACTGACTGCACTCATGATTTGAGGCATTTTGTTAAAAACATGTGTTTCGCTAAATTAGACCTGTTGGTGGCGCTATAACAGGCCAATGTTAAAAGGGTGGCATTTGTTCCTCAACATAGTGTGAATGTGCGTGCAAAGTTTGAGCGCAATTGGACGGTGCGTTCATGATTTGCAGAATTTTGTTCAAAACAAGCCAATAATGCAAACTTTAGATGTCAATCTTAGCCAATCAGTATGGAATATGAAAAATCAAACACATCCGTCGTGATCACATGACTATAGAGATCATGTGTACCGATTTGCGTGAAATTTGGATAAAATTGGAAGGAGTAGTACAAAAAAATGTGTTTTACACAAGTCGGCCTCCTGGTGGCGCTATAAAAGGCAGATGTGAAAAATGCAGGGCAAAGGTTTTTCCTTGACCTATAGGGAGTGTGCAGAGGTTCTGCTCTGGTATCCAGGGACTGTGTGTGCACAGTTTGGCTGCGAGCAAGCCAACGGTGCCGGAGATTAGCTGTACACAGACAGATCGAATGACGGACGGACACACGGACACACGGACGGACGGACAGGGGGTAAAACATACTCTCTCGCCATGCCTTTCGGCCTGGCGGAGACAACAAAAGAAAAGCCACTCAACCCTACACTACTCAAGATTGTACACTGAACCACATGTTAACCCTAGTAAATCCAACACTAGCAAACACTGTGACTTTTAAGACTAGGCTGGTCAGGAGGAAGACCACTGATTACCTGGAGACAGGCACTATTATAGTGAAGTCCATGAACACAGGAGCCAATCACCAACGATGTTCAGACACCAGTCACAGTCAGACACCATTCACACCAGCTGGAAGTCAATCAGTCACTCATCAGCACTCAATCACACACACACCAATGAGAGGAAAAGACAGGCAGACACAAACAGCACAAATACACATGACCCCTAGGGTCATAACAGCCACAAAGCCCTTTCCCAGTAATATTTGACAGGTTTAAGCCCTTTCAACCAAGTGCTTTGACACTCGGGAAGAGCCATACGTGCTGTGTGCATGAGGAGAAGGGACAGGCAGTGATAAATTATCCATCTAATGAGTGACTGTGTGTGCGTGCGTGTGCGTGTGTGCTCGGGTGATCAGGCTTACATGGGTTTACAGTTCAAACAGGATAGAGACATTACAAAATTCCAGTCTTACCGGATCAATGGGAGTTTATCAATCATAATAATAGAGGCAACTAGAGGATGGCTTGACTAATTAAATGAGAATCATTAGGAAAAATAAACAAAGTAAACCCATCTCTGTGACGGTTACAGCTGTACGAGAGCAGATAATCTTTTAAATAGAGTATCTTATTAAAGCGGTGTTTGATTTAATTACTGCAATTGTCAACTCCGTCATTGATGAGAATAAATGTTCTACTCACCCTCCCCAATTTCTCAGACATTACCGTTGTTGATTTTGCATTATCGTTTGTTCTTGTCACTCTACGCTAAATTAAACTTTAATTACTGTTCGTAGCCAGCGAGTGCAGACTGAGCTCTGGAGTATTAGATAAATGGTAAATAAAAAGAGATCCTAATCAATACTTGCACACATACAGGCAGCTCATGCTTGGCTACTGCTGCTGCAGTTGTTGTTCTCTGGGACTGAGGGTCACTTAGTCCTGGGGCCAAGCCAGATTTTGGTACCACCTAAGGTGGCCGTACATTTTTGGTATTTCTGTATTCCTACATATCTCTAGTTTATATTTTGGTATGATACATCTTCCATTTCAGTAGCTTAATGACAGTAATCACTCTAAACCGGCTAATGTATCCGGTAGGAGACACAAAGTAGAATCTTTGTGTCTCCTACCGGAAATACACCCGGGCATCAAATTATTGCGACAAAAAACAAAATATATCCATGTATTCAAGGCTTCATGGGGTGCGCAATTGATAGAAAATAAATCATTTTTTGGGTGAACTCCTCCTTTAAGTTTCCCAGGGGGACTCTCTACCCATTCAGCTATGACCACCCTAGACCGAAGGAGGGTCAACTTTTACAAGCTTATGGAAAGCAGTCTTTTTGCAAAAAACGAAGTTATCAATTGCACACCCCATGAAGCCTTGAATACATGGATATATTTTGTTTTATGTCGCAATAATTTGATGCCCGGGTGTATTTCCAGTAGGAGACACAAAGATTCTACTTTGTGTCTCCTACCGGATACATTAGCCAGTAGGTAGTGATAACTGCCATTAAGCTACTGAATTGGAAGATGTATCGTACCAAAATATAAACTAGAGACATGTAGGAATACAAAAATACAAAAACTTTACGGCCACCTCAGGTGGTACAAATTTGTGAAAATATCAGTGTTGGCCCCTGGACTAACTGGTCTTTTGAGCAAACTGTCACAAATGTGTGCTTGCGTGCGTGCGTGCGTGCGTGCGTGCGTGCGTGCGTGCGTGCGAGAGAGAGAGAGAGAGAGAGAGAGAGAGACAGAGAGAGAGAGAGAGAGGATGCCATTGGAAGCAGTGCAGGTGCCCATGGCAACAGCCGAGGTATGATGTCACCGCTTGGCAGAGCATGTGTTCCTGATTCTTAGTAACTACGTCCAGACACTGCCCCTTTAAATATGACACACGCATTCAGAGATGACTGACTGTCACCACAGCTAGAATTATACCATTGCCTGGTTTATATTAGGATTGCTGTAAAGTCTACACATCATAGACTAAATAGACTCAACTTATTTTTCGAAATTATTTGTCAAGTGCAATAAATAAACAGGAAGTATTGGTGAAATTGTGGGATACTTTGAGATTGTAATGCTTCTGATACAACAATGAGACTAAAGATCGACCTGGAAGCAACTTAATGCAAAACAGCGATGTGCTTCTCGTATGCACAGGATGGTGGAGAAACCACCACAATTCCACGGAGGACCACTCCCTGCTTGGTCTTTTTGCGTTATGATCCACGGAGATGTAATGTATCTTCATGTTCATGTTTGGCCGAGGATGAGTTACTGTTACACCACGGCAGCAACGTACTGTAAATAAACACCCAAACACATGCATAGTGAATATGACGCAAATGTTTAGATACACATGCCTTCTACAGTATATGGTATATATGTATAATCTCATACTGGACATTCTGTGGATCTGTTGTAGAACAGGCAATAAAGGTGGCAGGTATGCTCGCTCTCTCTCTCTCTCTCTCTCTCTCTCTCTCTCTCTCTCTCTCTCTCTCTCTCTCTCTCTCTCTCTCTCTCTCTCTCTCTCTCTCTCCACCATCTGTTTTTTCAGTCACACTGTCTTCTCTACAACACACAATTCCTCATCCTTACAAATGACATTTTATGAGGTTGTAAAGCAAACTCACATTTTTAGCCCTTGATATTAAATTAGCAGAAGTTATTTGGGTCATTATCCTCATTGTATTGTACAATTACAGTGTACTGTATATTTATTCCAGTCTGCCATTAAATATTTCTAGTCAATTAATTTCCTTACGCATGTAATGAGGCGCTTTGCCCTGCAAGGCACCATTTGGGAGGTAGTACTTGGCTACCCACTTGCTTTTTGTGCTCTACTGATATAGATGCCTCAGCCATTCCTCTGGAACAAGGAAAAGAATCACAGCCATTCACCCACAATCAGACATTAGCCTTGCTAGGTCCTCGAGATATCCAAATGCACTAATAGCTTTCTTTTGGTTGGCAAAGTAGAGCAGCATATCAATGCCAGCTCCACTGCGTAGTGAGAGAAAGAGGGTGAAGTAATACTTAAAAAATACATCAGGACTCATCAGTAACCTGCAAAAATCAATCAGCTATGAGGCTATAAGTGCCCTGAGGCTGCCTGGCAGATATCTCCTCAGGTAATGTGACGGGATAAGAAATTATTGATCATCTCTTTCATGCCTGCGCCGTGGCCAGCCATGGCCGGAGGCATTATGTTTTCAGGTTATTGACATTTGCCTCAAATGTACACAAGGATGAAATTATTAGAAGTAGGTGGTCAAAGGTCAAATTTAAAGGTCACTTTCACCTAATGTCTGTCCCATTCTCGTGAATGCAAGAACTCAGGGACACCTTGAGGGAATGATATGACATTAGGAACAAAGGTCCACTTGGACCCAAGGAGTAACTGATTAGAAGTAGGTGGTCAAAGCTCAAGGTCATTGGGACCTCAAAAACATATTAAATAAATATGTAGTCTTCACCACATACAGTATAATATATGAGTCTGGAAAGACATAGATGTAAACTGCAACTGGTTGGCCGAGGCATAAACCGCAATATGGTATTTCAAATGTTATCCTAATCATTTGTTTTGCTTTTAAAGCATGAGTGAGCATGAATACAAGAAGATTTGACACCTCATCAGAAGGTGCATCAACAATTATCCACAACTAATAGTTTTCAACAGTATCAAAGAGCTCATCTAATCTGCCACCATTTGTCTGCTCTTCTCTCTCCTTCCTGCCACTCTCTGCCAGGCACCTCTGTTATCCAAGTGACGGCCACAGACTCAGATGACTCCACGTACGGGAACAGTGCCAGGGTGGTCTACAGCATCTTGGAGGGCCAGCCTTACTTCTCTGTGGATCCCGAGACGGGTCAGTGTCCAATGTGTCTCTTCAGTCCCAGTACTGGATCATGTGACTACTTAATATTCACAGGTTTGGCCCCTGCAAGTAAGTACTGAGTGTCCTGTAGAAGCAAGTCTCCTAACTCATTGTAAATTGGTGTTATTAGGGCTGTAATGAGACCATTCTCAGGCTTGAGTCTGGTCTCAAGAACACATTCTGATGTTCTCTGTCTCATCATGGAAATTGGTTTTGACTCTTGATACTCAAGCTAATAATTAAAATAACATTTGATAATTTGTTATTGTCGGCAATAACACCATCGTGTGATTAAGTAAATGAAGCTTCACATTACTTTCAGTCAGTGCGTTTGTGTGTGTGCGTGCGTGTGTGTGTGTGTGCGTGCGTGCATTTGTGTGCATGCACAAATAAGCAACATTAACAAACCTGTAGAGTGAGAGTAAAAGGGGTAGATAGAGGGTTGATGGAAAGGCACATGCACATACACAGGCGGATGGGCAGAGAAAGTGAGAGAAGAGAGACGAATGTCTGTGCCTCAGTGTCTTAACACTGACAGTATAACAACAACCATTTTGCTCTCTTAAGGGTTTGTCTTTGTACCTGCCACCTGGTGAAAGAGGAGCAGGTATTTTGTCAGCTTTTTTGTATTCACCTTACAGCCCCCCCCCCCCTTTTCTCTCTATATTTTTTATTTTTTATACTTCCACACTCAAATCCATTAATGGTTCAACAGGAGGCAGACGGTGACAGGTGATGGAGCACACCTTTTGAATATGCAGCCAATTATCACTTCACTCATTCTTCTGTCCTGACTCCAGATATCCAGTATGTCAGAACATAGAAGAAAATAAATGAACAGTTATCCTTCTACACTGCCTGAGCCTCAACTCTAAAGAGCACACTGAATGTTAAAGTGCAGCCAGAATGTTAAAGTGCATCAACACTATTGGAAAATATGCCTCAAAAGGCATGAGGATCATTTTCTCTTCAATACGTGCTGTGATGCTTTGAATACAATAAAGTGCAGCCGTTTTAGCTTTTATTTTGAGTTTTCACTGGTTTGTGAAGTCATGGGTGTTTGCATTTTGATAGTAAATCAATCTTTCAGGCATTAAACATGGAGGTGTTGATCAGTAGACCGCCCTGAAGAGATGGTTAAGTGTCGGGTCAAAAAGGTCACGGTCACAGTCAAGAGACATAGAGAAGTATATAAAGACACAACTCTTGTTCTAACATTGCCTGAGCATTATGGTTCTGACCTTCTATTTCCTACTAGTTATTGCTTCTACTGTTGGCTAGTCTAGGAACTGAAGCTTATTCTTCATCTCTAGTTGTTGTATCACTCCAGATGAGAGCCTGAGCTAAATGCCTACAGTGTTGAATGTAAATCTGTTCTCCAATGGTGTTCTGCTCTCCTCAGGTTTGATCAAGACGGCCCTGCCCAGCATGGACAGGGAGGTGAAGGAGAACTACCAGGTTGTGATCCAGGCTAAAGACATGGCTGGACAGATGGGGGGGCTCTCAGGGACCACCACGGTCAGCATCACTCTGTCAGACGTCAACGACAACCCGCCGCGCTTCGCAAAGAGTGAGTATAGCTTCTTGGAAATGCAATCAGGAACACAGACTGTGCGCAGCCGTGCACACACTGACTGAATAGGTGCAAAAACACGTGTCACGTTGTTTCACTCGTCGAGTTATATTGTAATCTGTTTGACACCCAGTGTCACATATAGTAGTTAAGGTAAATGCATACTCACGTACACTGTGCACACAATGTAAAATACATGTTTGCGCATTCACGCACGCACGCACGCACGCACGCACGCACGCACGCACGCACGCACGCACGCACGCACGCACGCACACACACACACACTCTCACACACACACACACACACACACACACACACACACACACACACACACACACACACACACACACACACACACACACACACACACACACACACACACACACACACACACACACTCACTTTGTAGCTGTATTCTGGGAATTGTCAGTACTGAAGAAACTAAATAAATACATAAGCAAATAACTGACCGGCCCTTGGTACCATTAAACCCTTTTGGCAGTGGGTGCCAGTGCCAAGCAGGCACTGGCACAAGCAGCCCAGCCCCCTCATCTGGCGTTAATTTCGAAATGAATTTGGATTATTTGTAGTGGGGTGGGGGTATTGTGCACAGTGGAAGCTCTCTCTTGAAGACAGACAATAATGAAATGCAGAGACATATGACAGAGTGAAGGATCGCACAAAGTTCATCAGATCAGCTCTGTAAATCAAAAACAAATTTAACCAGATTAAAAAACTATTAAGAAATCAACCATATAACTCATTTAAATTATATTGATAAGCTAAAAATCTTATTTTAAAAAGAAAAAAAGACTTTGACACAGCCTGTTGCAGTGCCTGGTTGTTAGAAGGCTGTGCCAACACATGTGGTGCTCTATTATCCACACAAATCCACTGGCAACCCTGCCATAAACCCTTGTGTCTTTGCTGTCATTAAACTGAGAGGACAGCTTTTCCCCAAAAGCTCTTTTAGCCCCTCTGATACCTCTTTTCAGGTTGCTCCTTGCTCTGTTGTATATGCTATATTGTCCCCAGATCTAAATGCAGCGTCACGAAGCATCAGCAGGGAACAAACCTCTCCCGTTAGCCACGGTTTATTGGTGGAATGCACCTTGACAGTTGTTGTGGTGGTCACATCCTCAATGCACTTGCTTATAAATCCCAACGCAACCTCTGCACATTTGTCTAGATTTATACGGTCCCCAGTTGTTGCAGCATCCTTAAAGATGCTCCACTCAACGCATTCAAAGCAGCCTTGTAGAGTTGTCGCATCCTGTGGCCACACGCTGATTTCCTTCACTACCGGTGGATCTTGTCTCACCCTGGGCCTGTATGCCGGCTTCAACAAGATAGCTAAGCGGTCAGAGCTGCCAACATGGGGTAGCGGGGCTACAGTGTATGCATTTTTGGTGCCTGTTTAAAGTTGGTCCAGTGTAGGACATTATAATGCTGATGGAAATGAGGTAGCGCAGACTTAAAGGGATAGTTCACCCATTCACCCAAAATAATATTTTTTTTCCTATCGATTAGACACCCCATGGAGACTTGAATTGATGGATATGTTTTGTTTTTTGTCGCATTCCTAAGCCAATAATTTGATGACCAGCGGAACGGTAGGCTGCGTTTCCGGTAGGAGACACAAAGACATTTGTGTCTCCTACCGCAACCGCTGACGGTCATCAAATTATTGGCTTAGGAATGCAACAAAAACAAAAAAATATCCATTCATTCAAGTCTCCATGGAGTGACTAAACGATAGGGAAAAAAGTCATTTTGGGGGTGAACTATCCCTTTAAGGCTGGCCTGATTGAGGTCCAGAGCAATAATATAAAAAGCATCAGAGTGGGCCGTCTGTAGCTGACTGAGAGTGTTGTATATTTCTCCCATTGCCTGTTTAACATCTGCCTCTGGGGGAACATACACTGCAGTAATGATGATCGTTGTTAGCGATAGGACAACCATTTTGCTCTACATCAGGAGGATTCAACAGGATTTGGAAATCCTGCGTCCGCACACCATGAATTGTTTGTACAAACAGCCAGGCCTCCTCAGCTGAGTTTACCTGATGATGATGATGTCACTCTGTCAGCCCAGTGGAGTGTTAGCCCCGCAAGCTCCACTCCAGAGTCTGGTATTGTATCCGTTAACAGTCCCTTACTCCACGCTGCAGCGATCTCCAAAGATTGATGGCATCCATTTGTGTATCCAGGGAGCGGACATTTGCTAACAGGACCGTGGGAATGACCAGTTTGCTGGGGTTAGCTCTCAGTCTCACCATAACACCCGCTCTCTTACCCCGCTTTCGTGTCCTGTCACACCATGGGCGGTGGCACCTCCCCACTGGGGCTACAACTGATCCCGGGATTGCCTCCGTGCAAACCTCGGCGTAGCAGTCCCAGTGTACTCAGCCTCAGTCGATTCCTCTCTGTCGGCTGGCTGCTCCCTGCAGCGTTTGCCGATCTCTATCAGAAAGATGCGGTTATAAACAAACTTTCGCCCATCTGCTTTGCAAAGCGAGGACGAAACTGACACTGAATCTAATTGTAGCAAAGAAAAACTATGTTCCATGCCGCGTCTAACCATAGAGGCAGCAGGTAACCAAGATTCAAGGTATCATACAGGTACAAGCAGCGAATTGTTGGTGCGGCATGAATTGTTGGTGCCGTATGCAGTCGCATATTGACCAATCTGGCCTTTAACCTGAAATGAGTTTGTCACCCCTGATGTATTTGTTTGACTGACTGACTGTGTGTTCCGGTTTTTCTGCATGCTTGCGTGTTTGATCGCACGTGTGCCCGTGCACACGTGTGACCGACTGCATGCATTATGCACATGTGTGCTGTATAGTGTGTCTGTAAACATGTGTGTATGTGTTTGCGTTTGTGTGTACTGTAAGTGTGCATGTGTGAAAGTGCGTAGAGAAATGCAAAGATAACTAAAAAACAATCAGTGACAAAACACACACGACCACAGAACCCCCGTTCTCCATTAATCTCTCCCCACAGGAACACAAGGGACACAAACACTGTTATTTCAGCCTTCCACCACCCACGGACAGAGAGAGAGAGAGAGAGAGAGAGAGAGAGAGAGAGAGAGAGAGAGAGAGAGAGAGAGAGAGAGAGAGAGAGAGAGAGAGAGACAGAGAGAGAGAATGGACGACAGATGGAGAAGAAAGGCATACGGCAGTGACAGGGTGGATGGATGGAGGGTGGATGGAGGGGAGAGGCAGTGATGGGGTGGGGGGGGGCTGGTTCATGGGAAGAAAAGACAGACAGACACGGGGAGGCCAGAGTGTGGAGGAAGGCTCCCTGTGACGGAGATGGAGAGTGAAATAAATGGGATGGGGGTGTGTGTGTGACAGAGGGGTGTAGCTTGAAGACAGGGGAAAGAGGGAGAGTGAGTGGGTATTGTGAGGATACGGGGTGGGGGTGACAGAGGGGTGTAGATAGAAGACAGGGGGGAAGACAGAGAGTGCGCGGGTATTTTAAGGGGACACCCAAAGGAGGCGGGGTGTCAGAGAGAGATATCATTGTCTGCTGGAGTGATGCCTCCGTCTCCTCTCTCCAGCCAATACTTGCTGGATTGAGGAGAGCTATGGTGTGTATGTGCACACCCGCTTGGCACACAAGAGTGTTTTTGTGTGTCTGTTATGTAGTCTCTGTGCGTGTGTGTGCACCTGTTACCAAGAACCGCCGACTCAAGCTTTGCCAAAACACTGTCAGCGTGGTTTATTAGCGTGTCAGTGTTTTTTGTCTCTGCAGGCTGTGTGTGTATCATCGCCGCTCCTCCACGCCAAGAGGCTATTTATTTAAGCATGCAAGATACAGGAGAGGCCGTTCCAGCCCGACAGGCAGCCATAAATTTTTCTCACTGGGGAAAGAAATTGGAAATCATCTCGCATACAGTATAAAATATTCAATAAAATAGCAGAAGACCCACACACACACACACACACACACACACACACACACACACACACACACACACACACACACACACACACACACACACACACACACACACACACACACACACACACAGAAGAAACACCAATTAATTTATGTAGGAACAAATTGCCTGAGAATTCATGTCACATACTGTATGTTACAGAAGTTGAGTCGGCGCGTTGGGACTCCAGCACCGCTTTCAGATACTTTCAGGAATGGTCCCTTTTTTTCCTTTACTGTATTTTTGTATTGTTTCAATGTTTCCCCATATTGAACATTTGTCTTCTGGTTGTCTGGGTCTCTGTGTTTTTTGGTTTGATAGTTTCCTTAATTGTCTCCGCCAGGCCGAAAGGCATGGCGAGAGAGTATGTTTTACCCCCTGTCCGTCCGTCCGTCATTCGATCTGTCTGTGTACAGCTAATCTCCGGCACCGTTGGCTTGCTCGCAGCCAAACTGTGCACACACAGTCCCTGGATACCAGAGCAGAACCTCTGCCCCAAATTTTTCACAGGGGCCTGTTATAGCGCCACCAGGAGGCCGATTTGTGCAAAACACATTTTTTGACAGTACTCCTACAGATTTTGTCCAAAAATCCCACAAATCGGTACACAGTATCTCTACAGTCATTAAACGAAACGGGTCTTTCAGATTTCTCATATTCCATCCTGATTGGCTAAAAATGTCTTCCAAAGTTTGCAGGAGTGCTCCGTTTTGAACAAAATGCCTCAAATCATGAACACAGCATGCACTTTCCGTGAAATTTTGCAAGCACATTCCCATTAGGCCGAGGAAGAACTACCATTTGAACATTTTTAAATCAGCCTCATGGTGGCGCTATAACAGGCCGATTCGCGTTTTTACCTATAATTGCACCGATCTGTGTAAAACTTTGTATGCACACTCCCTATAGGTCAAGGAAAAACCTTTGCCCTGCATTTTTCACATCTGCCTTTTATAGCGCCACCAGGAGGCCGACTTGTGTAAAACACATTTTTAGTGTGGTTGCCCAACAGGGCAACCAGACTATAGTACTCTATAGCTTTCCATCTTTATTTATTTATAGATAAACTTTATTTCAAACCGCTATTTCTCCCACAGTTTTTATCCCCCAATGTTGTGCCATATGTCAAAATGACCGTCTAAATCGGGAATCGTGCGCGTGTATAGGGCTAAGAGATTGGTTGAATAGTTTAATTGATATTGATTTATTAGTGCATTAAATTTCCCCATCCACTTTCATGTAAAAGTGAAAAAACTCAAATTCAAGTATTTTTTTCTCAGAAACCGTAAGAGCTAGAGTTATCAGATTTGGAGGGATAATTCATAATATTGTCCGAAATTATTGAAAAAAATATCACACCATTCGGCCTCATGGTGGCGCTATAACAGCCCCCTTTACGTTTTGGCCTGTAACTCTTGAACCGTAGGTCCGAAAATCAACATTTCTTTTCACCTGGATTCCTTATATATAGGCCACGCCCATTTGCGTCAGGATAGATTTTTTGATATTGATTTATTTCTGCATTAAATTTCCCCATCCACTTTAATGGGAATTGCAAAAACTCCCATTCAAGTATTTTTTTCTCGGAAACCGTAAGGGCTACAGTTACAAGATTTGGAGGGGAGGTTAATAGTTTTTTGCGAAATTATTATGAAAAGAATCACACCAGTCGGCCACATGGTGGTGCTATAACAGCCCACTTTACCTTTTGGCCTATAACTCTTGAACCGTAGGTCGTAAAATCAAAATTTCTTTTTCCCTGGATTCCTTGGGTCATTACGCATCTCCCCATATAGGCCACGCCCATTTGCGTCAGGATAGATTTTCCGCCATTTTGAATTTTCTTCAAAACACACTTTTTGCTCCTTTTCCTACAATTTTTTTCCAAATCTCACACAAATCGGTACACATGATCTCTGAGCCCATGCGGTAAACATATCCAAACGGCATTTTCATAGTCCTTACCGTTCGTCCGTAAATGGCTTCCAAAGTTAGCGGGAGGGGCCCGTTTTACCAAAAATGCCAGAAATCACGAACGAAACGTCCGGTCAATCCCAAATTCAAATCACATGTCGAGGGTGGTTTACTCAACAAATTCCCAAAAGCATTCCCACTTTGACCCATAGGGGGCGCCACAAATGCGCAAAATGTAACCGTTTGATGCAAAAACATTATTGCGGGGTGGATCGATCCTTTCAAAATGAAACGCAAGCGATCTCATGAGAGACGTGACAATGTAATTGGCGCAGCCTCCGACGTTATTCCTCCCGGCCTATTCCTCGAGTCCCGGCGGCCGCGACCCGCGACCGGCGTCGGCGCAACCACACTCTGCAATTTCCCCGGAATTGCGACGCGTCTAGTTTTATACTACTCCTTCCAATTGTATCCAAATTTCACGCAAATCGGTACACATGATCTCTATAGTCATGTGATCATGACGGATGTGTTTGATTTTTCATATTCCATACTGATTGGCTAAGATTGACATCTAAAGTTTGCATTATTGGCTTGTTTTGAACAAAATTCTGCAAATCATGAACGCACCGTCCAATTGCGCTCAAACTTTGCACGCACATTCACACTATGTTGAGGAACAAATGCCACCCTTTTAACATTGGCCTGTTATAGCGCCACCAACAGGTCTAATTCAGCAAAACACATGTGTTTGACAAAATGCCTCAAATCATGAATGCAGTCAGTGTCCGATTGTCGTGCAGGGCCTAAGAAGAAATGGCACCCTTTTCACGTTGACCTATTATAGCGCCACCAGGAGGCCACAGTAGCCTACCTGACCTGGCGGAGACCTGTGCTCCGAGGAGCACTTTTTCTAGTTTTATTCCTGAAATCCTTATAGTCGTCATCGTACCATTGGTCTCTCTCTCTCTCTCTCTCTCTCTCTCTCTCTCTCTCTCTCTCTCTCTCTCTCTCTCTCTCTCTCTCTCTCTCTCTCTCTCTCTCCCTCCAGGCATGCATGAGTTCAGAATCCCAGAGTCAGCAGAGGTGGGCTCCGTGGTGGGAGTGATCCGAGCCGTGGACGCAGACATCGGCGATAATGCAGAGATGGAGTACAAGATCACGGGCAGCGAGGGCCCAGCAGTGTTTGACATTCACACCAATAAGACGAGCCAGGAGGGTGTCATCACATTGAAGAAGGTCAGAGCGCTGGGTTAGGGAGGCTGGGGCCACCGTAAGCAGTGTTTCCCAACCTGGGGTGTTAAAATCTAGGGTAATAAAATGTGGCGCCTTGGTGAGGTGCCAAAGATCTTGTCTGTTTACTGTGGCGGTAGAGTCCAAAAATTTGTTTTCATGTTGCACAAAATCAAAACTTATCCACTTTCAACCTGGGACCCCGATTTTGGTGTCATTATTTGTCAATAATATTAAAACGTTTTTTTCTTTCAAAAAGTTTTAGATAATAGATTGTTGTGAGATTGTATGAGAACTACAGTGTGTGACCAACCGACCGACCAACACTGCATGCAAGCATTCCATAGGTTCTTGGCAGCAATTCACACACATTCCAGTGGAAAGAGTGAATGCTAACCACCAAACTGCATTGGACTGTGAATGACACAGAGAGCCTCAACGTAACTTTTGTTTTGACCCTCTGGGAAAACATTAAAACGCTGACAGTTATAAGGCTGCAGGCTCTTCTTCCCTCATTCTTACCTTACACCCACAGACCCACAGAGAGATAACTGATGGCCGGTATGGATTTCAGCATCCAGCAGTGCACTGTGGTGTATTTTTGATGTATTCAACAACATCTGACAGTTTCCTCATCGCCTGATGAGCTGCATCACACTGCAGCTGCATCACACTGCAGCTCTCAATCGATCCCCATCCATCAAGCCTTCACTGAGTAGAAGTAATTGTCTCTTGTAGCTGCGGTGGTTCTGTGGCGAGTGGGAGGGGCGGGGTTGATAAGAGAGAGTGGGTAGTGAGCATGTTTTGGACTTTCTACATAATAGACTAGGCAGGATTTCAGAAAATGTGCTTATTTAAAGTGCTGAAGGCAAATCGTGTTAATTTATGGCACACATGTTTTTTAGGGGTATTAAGGTGTGCTGAATCCAAATCTGCTGTGTGCCAAGCTCAAAAATGGCCGCTAAGCCCTCAAAATGGACCATTTAAAGATGGCGGCAGCCACTATGCTGGAATATATTACAAAGCATATTTTTGACTAAACAAGGTAGAAACTTGATTGATTTTCTTTTTTTTTTGTTTTTCATTTATGAGGAATCCAATTAAATATTTTGATTTGAAATCAAGTGTGAGGAAACTGCTTAAAACTCATATATTGTGAAAATTGTCATTTATTGGTGAATATTATTCACCAATAAATGTTCCCAATAATGATGTACATAAATGTGTCATTATATAAAGGTAACCAAGTTCATAATACTTGTGAAGAAACTGCTGAAAGAGCATATTGCAAGCCTGTGGTATAAAGTGATGGCCTAACTCAAATATCAGCCACAAACACCTTGCTCAGCGGACCAAAGTAGAGAATGGCTAAATGCTACAGGAAAGAAGAGTGGAGGCTTAGTAGGTATTACCAGAATAGGGTCTGCACTGAGTAGATGGACATTGTCATATAATCTGAGGACACACATAGTTTATCAGACAGCAGCTTTGCTAGGAATGACATCAGGCAATGAAGATGATGAGTACACACACAATGAGTGCACAAAAAAAAGAAAAAGACGACTCTGATGAAGGCAGAATAGTTGTGTCATTGAAACAGCATGGTGTGTTTCAAGATGGTGGCGACACATTGAAAAACATGATCAACTAGAAAAAGTGCTCCTCGGAGCACAGGTCTCCGCCAGGTCAGGTAGGCTATTGTGGCCTCCTGGTGGCGCTATAATAGGCCAACGTGAAAAGGTTGCCATTTCTTCTTAGGCCTTGCACGACGATCGGACACTGACTGCATTCATGATTTGAGGCATTTTGTTAAAAACATGTTTCGCTAAATTAGACCTGTTGGTGGCGCTATAACAGGCCAATGTTAAAAGGGTGGCATTTGTTCCTCAACATAGTGTGAATGTGCGTGCAAAGTTTGAGCGCAATTGGACGGTGCGTTCATGATTTGCAGAATTTTCTTCAAAACAAGCCAATAATGCAAACTTTAGATGCTAATCTTAGCCAATCAGTATGGCATATGAAAAATCAAACACATCCGTCGTGATCACATGACTATAGAGATCATGTGTACCGATTTGCGTGAAATTTGGATAACATTGGAAGGAGTAGTATAAAATAATGTGTTTTACATAAGTCGGCCTGCTGGTGGCGCTATAAAAAGAAGATGTGAAAAATGCAGGGCAAAGGTTTTTCCTTGACCTCTAGGGAGTGTGCATACAAAGTTTTACACAGAACGGTGCAATTATAGGTAAAAACACGAATCGGCCTGTTATAGCGCCACCATGAGGCTGATTTGAATTTTTTCAAATGGTAGTTCTTCCTCGGCCTAATGGAAATGTGTGTGCAAATTTTCACGGATATTGCATGCTGTGTTCATGATTTGAGGCATTTTGTTCAAAACGGAGCACTCCTGCAAACTTTGGAAGACATTTTTAGCCAATCAGGATGGAATATGAGAAATCTGAAAGACCCGTTTCGTTGAATGACTACAGAGATACTGTATACCGATTTGCGTGATTTTTGGACAAAATCTGTAGGAGTGCTGTCAAAAAATATGTTTTGCACAAATCGGCCTCCTGGTGGCGCTATGAAAGGCCCATGAGAAAAATTTGGGGCAAAGATTCTGAATTGGCATCCAGGGATTGTGTGTGCACAGTTTCGCTACGATCAAGACAACGGTGCCGGAGATTAGCTGGTCACAGACGGACGGACACACACACACACGGACGGACACACACACACGGACGGACGGACGGGGTGGAAAACATACTCTCTCGCCATGCCTTTCGGCCTGGCGGAGACAACAAGGATGTAGTCACATCTGAGATTCAGGAATCTCTGCTTAATGCAGAAGAACTTGGACAAGTACAAATGAAAGTCTTTGTCGAGAAACGTCTGTGTGAGCCTCCAGATAGTGACCAGCACCTGGCTCTGAAACCACCTATTCGAAAGAATAAGGCCAAGACATTTGCCTCTTTATATGAAGTTGTGCAACTTTCCAAGGGAAAGCAAAACACTATCAAAGTGGATCTTCTTCTTCTTGCGTATGTCATCAGATCCTCAGCTCCGTTGCAGCAAGCCAGTCCAGCAACATTGTAGACACGGTCTTGTCCACACTGAGCTTGAGGCGCCAGTCCTTCAGGTACGAGGACAGGATGCTCATGTCCTCCGAGAGGCCCTCCTCCACTGCCTGCCAGGATGGTTTGCTGGTTAGGATGGCCAGGTCATCTGCATAACCGTACTTCCTTGATGTTGTTGGGGGTAGGTCATGGATGTAGATGTTAAACAGCGTGGGTGCCAGCACCGAACCCTGTGGGACACCGTTCTTGAGCTTTCTCACCCTGCTGCTCTGGTCGTTGCTGGTCAGTAGCCGGAAGCTGCAGTTGCTCAGCGTCTCCATTATAAAGCTCACCATGTGCTTATCTGGGATGGTTTCCAGAAGCTTCATGTGTAGCCTACGTAGCCAGACCGTGTCGTAGGCAGCTGTGAGGTCCAGAAAGACGGCACCGGCCTTCTCTCCTGCCTGGAAGCTGTCCTCTATGTCTTGGCACAGGAGGGTTACCTGGTCTGTTGTTGACCTGCCACTTCGGAACCCTGCTTGTTTTTTGGGTAGCTGGGGGTCGATCACTGGGGTGATGCGGGCCAGAATGAGGCGTTCTAGGAGCTTGAATGGGATGCTCAACAGTGAGATGGGCCGGTATCCCTTGGGGTCATCGCTCGGCTTGTTAGGCTTCAGCAGGGGATCACCTTAGCACGACGCCAGATCTTCGGCAGCTTTGAGTGGTGAAGACATGTGGAGAGGAAGGAGCAAAGCCAGTAGTTTGCCTTCTTGCCTTGATGTTTAATATATTCCGCATGGATACCATCTATGCCTGGCGCCTTACCGGTCTTCATGCATTGGATGGCCTGCTCGATTTCCTGAGCCGTGAAGTCGGTGGATAGGTTTAAGTCGCATCCTGGGTTCCTGAGCAGCTCATGGACTCTTGCTGATGTTTTTCTGGTGAAGTCCTTATCTGCATTAGGGAACCGGCCATTACTCAGCAGAAGCGACGCAATGGAGTTTGCTGTGATGGGACATTGTGCTGGGGTTGTTGACCTTCCAGTCAGCTTGTTCAGGGTCTGCCACGCCCGGCGGCTGGAGTGTGTGAAGTCGATTGACTCCACAGTCTCAGTCCATCTTTGCCTGCGATTCTCGTCCAGCCTGCTGAAGAGCTCATCTGCTGCTTTGTCCCTGTCCTAGATGTTTTGAGCTTCTGCGTGGGCGCGAAGTAGATGTTCACATTCGTCGTCCCAGCAGGGGACATAGGCTTTGCGGATGCCGCGGGGGATGTTCTTCTTGGCAGCATTCAGAAGCATCTTACGGTATGACTCGTAGGCATCGTTCAGGTTGTTGGGGCACGGGGCTGGCAGACCAGCGGCTGCCCTGTTCACTTCTTTAGAGAAACCTTCCCAGATCAAAGTGGATAGGAACATTCTACAAAGGCTCATTACTGCTTACAGAGCAGGGCGCCAGGTAAACCTTGAAAACATCCTTATGCATGAACTCATGACCATCCCACTACCTTTGGCCACAACTAATGGTAGTCTACATTCCACAAACAAATCTGTGCTAGTAAACATGCTGACAGAACAAGTCCATCCCCTGCAAAAGTTACACTTGATGATTCCAGCTGACTGCTCATTGATGGCCAAGCACTCGTGATGGCACTAGGAAAGCAACCTGGAACATTTGGTGAATATGCCATGTTTGCTGGAGCTGTGTTTAGAATGGGAGAAAACTGCCAGAGAATTGATGTAGTCTTTGACAGATATCAAGAGGAAACAATCAAAGCAGGCACAAGGATTAAACGCAAGCAGCGCCACCGACCAATACGTTGTAAAATAGAGAACAAGTCAGTTCCTCTTCCACCAGACTGGTCTAGCTTCATGGCACTTGAGGAAAATAAAGCAGACCTTGCTCAATTGCTTTCAAACCATCTGATTAAACACAGCCCTAATAATCTAAGTTGTATCAGGGGGGTTTGCCGAAGGATTTGTCATCGGATCCAGATCTTGAAGTCTCTTCTCTAAGTGCTGACCATGAGGAAGCTGACACACAACTGATTTTGCATTGCATCCATGCTCAAATGGAAACACTAGTTGTGTCAGCACGTGATACAGATGTGCTTCTTCTACTTCTGGCACACTATGTCAGAATGCAATGTAAGCGTCTCTACATGAAAGCTGGGACATCAAAGGCGCCGAAGTATCTTCCAGTACATGAACTTTGCATGTTGCTTTCTGCTGATCAAGTTGACACACTACTTGCCTTCCATGCTGTCATGTGACAGCATGTCATAGTTCAGTGGCCACAGTAAGAAAACAGCCTGGCAGGTGTTCCAGCAACATCACACAGGTCTCATTGGGCTTGGAAAAGGCCCTCTCACAGTAGACATAGCGAGGTCAACAGAGAAATTCATCTGTAAGATATACGGTGTGCCTGAAGTTGATACATGCAATGAAGCAAGAGTCAAGTTGTTTTGTATAGGTCGTGCACAAGGGACTCTGCCACCAATCTCAGATGCAGCAGTTTCACATAATGAGTTCCCACTATCAAGCTCTTGTCTGGAACCAAGCTCACTTGCCACATCCTGGTCTTCCTCCAGTGACCGAAATGGGATGGATGCACCTGAATGGTCAGTTGGTGCCACGGCTGCTTTCCCTGCACCTATGCCAAAAGCATGCAGGGAGATCACGTCATGCAGTTGCACAAAGGGATGTCTCAGCTAACGCTGCGGCTGCAGGAAAGTACGCATGGAGTGCATTGAAGTGTGCAATTGCAAGAAACCTGCCAGAACACTGAGCAAATACAAGTCAGAAACACAAATTAAGGCAATTATACATCTTAAAGCAATTATTCATTACCACCCCCCCCCCCAAAAAAAACATTATTCATTACCAAAGAGGCCAATTTTCACAATATAATTATATAAAAGTGGTTCCTTCACAATTTATCTTAAATCAGAATATTGCATTGTATTCCCTATATATGTAAACATAAAAAAGGACATTCCAGTCTATTTTCTACCTTGTTTAATCAAACATATAGCGTTTTATTATGTTTCAGCATAGTGGTGGCTGCCATCTTTAAATGGTCCATTTTGAGGGCTTAGTGGCCATTTTTGGGCTTGGCACACAGCAGATTTGGATTCAGCACACCTTAATACCCCTAGAAAACATGTGTGCCATAAATTAACACGATTTGCCTTCAGGGTTAAGATTTTTGGAAAACTGACCTAGTCTATAAATGGGCTTGTCAGGTGCAGACCCCGTCCTGACACTTTCTAAGCAACATATTCCACTTTTGACATCATGCAGTCCCCGGCATTAAACACAAGACGGGCACAAAAATCGATGGTTAATGATGGCATCCTGTCAGTGGTCGACCCTGCATCTGTCTGTCCCAGCAATGTGTGCCTCCAGTGAAAAATGCTTACTGTCAAAGTGTAATCATAGTTCCAATGCAGTGGATTAATAAAAAAATAAAAAAGGAGCTGGCTAAACAGAATGTATTGTGCATCACTTATATTAATATAGTATATTAACACCGTAATATAACTTGTAATATATCATTGCTGTCGGGCAGAAACCAGCTCACTCGATTTTTCCGCTTTTTTTTTTTTTTTCCATAAATCAGTGCTATTGAACACCCTTTACGTGTTTATTAAAAAAATATTGAACCAATGAAAAGTATTAAATATAGCTGCAAGCAGCAATGAGCGGTTTCGAGAATAATGGCAGACTGGCAGACTGTGACAGAGTGGCAGACTGGCAGACTGGCAGACTGTGACAGAGTGGCAGACTGGCAGACTGTGACAGAGTGGCAGACTGGCAGACTGTGACAGAGTGGCAGACTGGCAGACTGGCAGACTGTGACAGAGTGGCAGACAGACAGACAGACAGACTGTGACAGAGTGGCAGACTGGCAGACTGGCAGACTGTGACAGAGTGGCAGACAGACAGACAGACAGACAGACAGACAGACAGACAGACAGACAGACAGACAGACAGACAGACAGACAGACAGACAGACAGACTGTGACAGAGTGGCAGAGTGGCAGACTGGCAGACTGGCAGACAGACAGACTGGCAGACTGTGACAGAGTGGCAGACTGGCAGACTGTGACAGAGTGGCAGACAGACAGACTGGCAGACTGTGACAGAGTGGCAGACTGGCAGACTGGCAGACTGTGACAGAGTGGCAGACAGACAGACAGACAGACTGTGACAGAGTGGCAGAGTGGCAGACTGGCAGACAGACAGACAGTGACAGACTGGCAGACTGGCAGACTGGCAGACTGGCAGACAGACAGACTGTGGCAGATTGGCAGACTGGCAGACAGACAGACAGTGACACAGTGGCAGACTGGCAGACAGACAGACAGACTGTGACAGAGTGGCAGACTGGCAGACTGGCAGACAGACAGACAGTGACAGAGTGGCAGACTGGCAGACTGGCAGACAGACAGACAGACAGACAGACAGTGACAGAGTGGCAGACAGACAGACTGTGACAGAGTGACAGAGTGACAGAGTGGCAGACTGGCAGACAGACAGACAGTGACAGAGTGGCAGACTGGCAGACAGACAGTGACAGAGTGGCAGACTAGCAGACAGACAGACAGTGACAGAGTGGCAGACAGACAGACAGACAGACAGTGAGAGAGAGAGAGAGGAAAGAGAGAGAGAGAGAGAGAGAGAGAGGGAGAGAAAAGAAAGAGAGAGAGAGAGAGAGAGAGAGAGAGAGAGAGAGAGGGAGAGAGAGAGAGGCAGTGAGAAAGAGAGGCAGTAAGAGAGAGAGCGAGAGAGAAGAAGTGAACATGCATTAATTAACAAAGTCATGATTTTTGTTCAGTAAATTATATTTGGACCGGTTAAATTGGGGTTTGAACCAGGGACCTATAGACTTGTGGGTAGACAGTGTAAAGGATAAGGATAATTCCAGGTCCGTTCATGAAAGTCCTTGCGGTCTTGTTTCCAATGAGGGCCTGTGAGCAATTAGGGGTTAAGAGTCTTGCTCAGGGACAAATTTCATTTCATCGACACATTTGCTGGCCTGGCCTGGAATCGTACCTGGGGCAACCGGGGCCTCTGGCTCCCTAGGTGGGCTCACTAACCACTCAGCTATGGCCACAGTACAGACTGAACCATTGGATAGACAGAATTGGATTTCATATGTGATAAGTTATCATACAGCATGGGTTGCTTATTATATACATACAAGCTCATAACGCGTCACATTGTAGATCGGCTGTATGTGGTTACTGTAGGTGTTTTGTAATTGTAGTAGAGTAGAGTAGTAAAGTAAAAGTACCTAAAAATTGTACTGTGCATGTGGCAGGTGTGATTGGTGATGAGTGAGAGCAGGTGAGAGGGGTGGATCCAATCCATGGGAATAGGGGGAATTCCAAATGATGATCACCTCAACGCATTGTTGGGGACAGGGATCGAACCAGCGACCTATGGATTCACAGGCTGCCTCTCTTCTCATTGAGCTAAAGATATGGCCTCCCTGATGGTGTTTGTTGATATCTATAGCTTTTTCCGTCCTATAGGTTCTTCCGGTGTGAGATTGTAGATCAGCTATTTTCACAAGAAAGTATGTCATACATAAAAAAACAACTACTCTCAAAAGCATTTCATGTTATTGTTTAAAAATTGCACATGTCTGAATTAACAGGGTCATGTTTTGTACAATGCAATTTAAATGTAAACTGTGACAAGTGGGGTTTGAACCATGGACCTCTGGCACATGAGACTAACAGTGTATTGATCAAGCTATTCAATGCACAGCCTTAGTCAGTGAAAAAGGAGAATCCAACAAAACAAAACAAAAGAGGGAATGAAGTACGTCATACATTGAAAATAACTACTCTCAATAAGCATTTCATTTATCAATTGCATGTTTATTCATTGATACAATCATGTTGTGTGCAATGCAATTGAGTTGAAGTCTGCATGACGTGGGATTTGAACCGGCGACTCTGTTGTATCAAGGCAGATGATTAAGCCATTGGGCCAACAGACCTGTACTAGTGAAAAGGGAGTTCACACACATGACACACTTTCACGCAAATTGCTCAGAAATCCTTGGTTTAAATGTTTTTCAAACTGCTCAATATATTTCGGAATGGAAACTAGTGGAAAATAGTCGATCTACAAGCTCACAACTCGTTGCTATCTAAAAAGGTGTGAGATTGTAGATCGGCTATTTTCACAAGAAAGTATGTCATACATAAAAAACAACTACTCTCAAAAGCATTTCGTGTTATTGTCTAAACATTGCACATGTCTGAATTAACAGGGTCATGTTTTGTACAATGCAATTTAAATGTAAACTGTAATGAATGGGATTTGAACCAGGGACCTTTGGCACATGAGGCTACTGGTGGAGCTATCCAATACACAGCCTTAGACAGTGAAAAGGGAGAATCCAACAAAACAAAACAAAAGGGCGAATGAAGTACGTCATACATTGAAAATAACTACTTTCAAGTATGCATTTCTCGTCATCTTTAACTATTGCACATGTATTCATTGATATAGTCATGTTGTGTGCAATGCAATTATAATGAAGTCTACCTGAGGTGGGATTCGAACCGGCTACCCTATGGTTTCAAGGCAGATGATTAAGCGATCAAGCTATTGAACCAACACACCTGAACCTGTGAAAAAGGGCCTCAAACATGTATTTGACACAGTTTCACGCAAATTGCTCAGAAATCCTGGATTTAAATGTTTTTCAAACTGCTCAAAATTGCAGACAATCTAAGGGCAGAGCTTACTGGTCAAAGTGATACATGTGTTCCTCATGAGTCAAGGCACATGTGTAAGCAGGTTTAACGGCTGTCGGCCAAACGAGGCATGACTTTTGCCTGTTTAAAGTTTGCATTTTCAAAAAATTGCTATAGCGCCCCCCTTTGACCTATTGGAGTAAGATTGGTTTCAGTGATACTTGGAAGGACCCTCTACAATATTGCAAAGTGTCAAACAAATGTGAGTCTGCATGTATGTGTTAGGGGCAGATGAATAATTGTCATAAAACATGCAATTTTCATTGGCTTATAAAAGCTTAACGTTTTCATTTATGGAAAATCCGCTTGCTCACGTTTGTCGGCATTGGTCCAAAGTTCATGTGTAGACAGTTTCGTACAGATTGCTCAAAGATCCCAGAAAGCTATGGACTTTTACTGCTTTTTACTGCTTTTCATAGAATTCGAAATGGTGGGAGATCTAAAGGTCAGAGGTCAAAAGTCAAACAGTGAAAGTTGTTAGGCATGAGGAGACGCATGTGTGCATCGAAGTTTCATGGCTGTGGGTCAAACAGGGCATGAGTTGTACCTGTTCAAAGTTGGCATATTTCAATTGAGTGCTACAGCGCCACCCTTTGGCCAATGTTTGTGAGTTACGGGTTTTCGCCGTTTGGCATAGCCCTCTACCATATTGCCGAATTTCATAAAAAGTGACCACGCGGTTAGGCCAGAACTGGCAAAACCGGCGGAAGAATAATGAACTCTTACAGATGTAATAAGGCTTCGAGCCTATTGGCCTCGAAACCTTAAAAAGCAATTCTGACAAGACCAGCTAACTCCATTGGATCCTCAAACTTTCTGCTAAACCAGCTAAGCCCATCAAAGGGGGGTGGAGTTAGCTGGTTTTGCTGACTCCAGGCTCCACCCCCTTTTGACCTCCAACCTAATTGTGAGCTTGTAGGTCCATTTAGCTGTTCTTATCAATGATGAACAAAACTTTACTCCACTTTTTGTTTTGTTTTTGTCATTTTCTGAAAAATTTACATTTTGGAGTTAGTAATAAGTAACTACAGTACCTGTAGTAACATATTACTCTTCCTGAGAAACTTGCCCAACACCGGTCTGTACTACCTTATCCTGTTTTTGCTACCCGAAGTGTGAGGTCAGCCACACAACATCACCCGGTGGTGCTCATTAGAAATTCAAGATACATGTGGTACAGTACTAGAACCCCCGACCCTACCGGGTTGGAGAGCTGGTTCTGTACGGGTCACTGTGCAAACATTTCCATACAAATCCTCATCTACTGTGGTGTGTGTTTGTTTGTGTGTGTGTGTGTGTGTGTGTGTGTGTGTGTGTGTGTGTGTGTGTGTGTGTGTGTGTGTGTGCGTGTGCGTGTGCGTGTGTGTGCGCTTGTGTGCGCGCGTGTGTGTGTGTGTGTGTTCCTACAGCCTCTGGACTTTGAGAAGAAGAAGCAGTACATCCTGCGTGTCCAGGTGGAGAACGTTCACCTGGACCCTCGCTTCTTCTCCGTGGGACTCTTCAGGGACGAGGCCAGCATCAAGGTTCTGGTGGAGGACGTGGACGAGCCCCCCGCGTTCGAGCGCAGCAACTACATCATGGAGGTCAAGGAGGACGCCGCGAGCAACACGGCCATCGGCTCGGTCAGCGCCTCCGACCCAGACAGCAACCGCAGCCCCGTCAGGTAGGCGTAAAAAAAAACTACAACGAGCCAACGTAGGAAAAG